>NC_026005.2:37835297-38135297 GCF_000442705.2 Elaeis guineensis | reverse complement strand
TCTAAGAGGATCGAGTCAGGTTCTTGGAAAAACCTGACCAATACAGGGCTAGTCGAGTTCTAGATGCTAGAACTCTCGATGCAAGATGAAGGAGGAGCGTTGTCTTTGGTTTAATTTTTATGTAGATCACCGTTAAAGGACAGACACTTAGACATCTTATAAAAATTGGATTAGTGCTATAGGTATTTTTTTTATCCAAGATTAATTTAATTACACTTTGATTAATATAGTTAAGAATTTCTGGGCATTAGGGTTTTCGATGCGATAGGTGTTTTGAACAAAAATTTTAAATACTTAACCCTTCCGTTGTGCTACCAAACCTAACAAACAGGCCAAAGAGTAAGAGAAATAAGCAATCAATTACTTTACAAGATACTTATATGATAGCTCTTTGTAATTTTTCTGTTTATGATACTACTATCTGGGTATTGGATATCAAAAGTCTGATTAATATTTGTAATTCATTGCAGGAGCTGTAGGTTAGTAGAAAATTTAGAGAAGACGAGCGGTTCTTGAATGTTGGAGATAGTAGCCTTGCTCTAGTTCTAGCTTTAGGAACTATGCGGTTTATTTTCGAGTCTAACAGTGTTATGTTAGATGAGTGTCATTATTATTTTTCCTTTTTGATGAATATCATCTCTGTAGGTCTTTTGGCCAAACTTGATTTTAAGTTTTTAATAAAGGATGATTTTTGTAATATCATTATGAATGATACTATAATTATATATGGATAATTAAAAGATGGTATATACATATTATCATAGTCTATTGGTGTAACGTACACATTGAACAAACACCCTAAGATAGATATGAAGGAGAAATAGGCAGTTCAAAGCATGCATTTTTAAAATTTTTAAAGCAAAAAATAGAAGATTAAACACTTTAATCTTCTACACATATTTTAGATCAGATCTAAACTACCTTTAAAGATCCATGATATGAAATTTTGCATGCTGAAATCTGATGTAAATGAAAACTGCATCAATCGCATCGATGCCTTAAATCAGATCTAACTGTTAGATCTCATCGATTGAGTTGAGAACTCATTACTTTTGCATGAATTGATGATCTCTATTGCTGATAGGCATAGTATGAGGTTCTTTCTAATGTCGAGCAGCCACACAGATCGTCTGACCTCTACAGATCATCCACTCGAAGGCCTGATCAAATCATCCTTTCCGAGAGTGCTAGCTCGCATCGAAGACTCTGGATGGCTGATTCAAGATCCTTTCATTGGATCACTTGAACTCTTCCAAATTAGAAGATCAAGCTACTCAAGGAGATGGTGGTGAAGGAGATTGAAACAAGACTCTCTCATATTTTTTCTCACACAAAAGACTAGAGCCAAAATCCTAGAACCCACCCTAGACCTCACACCCAAAGAGGAAGGTCACTTCCTCCATTTCTCATGCACAGAACCCCATCCCCTCTCTGTTTTACACTCCCTCTCACTGAGAAAGTATTTTTCATGATAAAACTCCTCTATTTTGTCGCACAAAATGAGAAGGATTTTTTAAAGATGGCATGGAGAGGATAGGGATAAGGATGAAGTAGTTAAATGAAGTTCAAATTCAAATCAATTTGAATTCAAAACTTAACCAATTGATCCTTATCCACTAGGGGCGCAAAAGAGAGGCAAGAAATCTTAGATTGGTGTGGTGAAAAATCATGAAAAAGAACCTATTTCATGCATGGAGAAAGGTGGTCGATGATTAAGGGAAGAGTCCAACTTGTTTTGGACTCCAACTTCTCATTCAAGTTCAAACTTTTTGAACTCAAAATTAAAACCAACCTCATCCAAAACTAAAAGAGATCAGAAGTGGGTGTTAAACTCTTCTGTGCATGAGAAAAAATTCATGCAAAAACTTTTCTTGCATGAAGAAAAGGTGGGCGCAGAGAAAGGAGGCACAAAGGATGTTTTATTTGAATTTTGAATTCAAATCTTCATCTAATTAGGTTCTCAACCCAATCAAATTAGCTTAGATCTAATTAGACTATTAAACCTAATCTAATTAGATAACAAATAGCATTGATTAAATTTTAATCAAATTAAAAATTAATCAAGCTCAAGTTCTGATCAAATCAGGAATCGAACACCCTTAGCGGTTAGATCATCGTATAACCTAATTGGGTCAAACCAAATTGAATCCAATTCAATCAGATTTGATCTAAATCTTAATGCTCAATCAAATTGAGCTAATTAATAATATAATCACTAGTCAATCCTCTTATAATTTATTAATAATTAATAAATTAATTTATTGTAACTCTTGCACAGGATTAATCATCAATCGAATTGACTATTATACCCTAGAACGATTCTTAATCGTCGATCCGCCACATAATCAGTTAGAAATTTTTTTTGAGTGTGACCCCATAAGTTCGAACCTAAGCCGATAGTACAGAAACAATCTTTCTATACCAATCAAAGTGACCATCTAGCAATGGTACCCGATATCCGAATAGGTCGAAAGATTACAAAGTAACATTCAAGAATCTATTGACATATGGTTACCATATAATTCATCTCTTTGATCCAAATGCTCAAGGTGACCTAGGATTTAACTGTCAATCCTGATATGGTTATCCATATTATATTTTAATTTTGTAAATCCATCACATGGATTACCTCGATCGAGATTTTACTGAATTGAAACATAATGATACATTAACTCCTACTTATTCAAATGGATCAATTCTATCTTGACTCACACACCGAATTTACAAGTACTTAACTGTGCCTAGAAACCTTTCATCATTGAATTAAAAATTCAAGTAGTTCAGCACCAAAGTATAGTGAGTTGCTTGTAAGTCACCTTGATGATCTCAGATCGGAGGGACACTTATACCTATATCCTTCGTGAGCTACTCTTTACAGCAGAGTGCTCAGTAGTTGGTCACGTTCAGTGAGATATACCCTATGACTCACTTGCATGCCATGCCAATATCTCTACATTCCTTGGTTAAGAGGACAACTAATGCATATGGCATACAACGACCTACACTTAATATAGCTATCTTCTTAATAATAGCATATCATTTGGCTGTGAATAATGTTTAAGGACTAAATGATATATCTTCCTATATCGATTCAAATAGTTCTAAGAACTTCATCACAAAATAGAAGTTCAAATAAAATGTACACAGAGTGATGAAAAAATTAAATAATATTTATTAATTCAATAATTTATATACAATTATAATGATTAGCTCAACCGTCAACAGGTTGATGATTGACTTTAGGACATAATTTTCAACAACTCCCACTTGGACTAAAGCCAATCGATATAGTATCGTATACCCATCTTTGATTTATAATCTTCAAACTTCTTGATATCGAGGGCTTTAGTAAATGGGTCAGTCAAATTCTTCTTTCCGTCGATCTTCTGAAGCTCGATGTCATGTCGATCCACGATCTCCCAAACCAAACGGTAGTGGTGCAGAATATGTTTGATCCACTGATGTGACTTCGATTCTTTCATTTGAGCAATGATGCTAGTGCTGTCTCAATATAACAAGACAGGGCCATCAAGAAAGGATGCCACTCTGAGCTTGCTAATGAACTTTCATAACCACACAACTTTCTTCACTGCATCAGATGTCGTGATATATTTCATCTCATAAGTAGAGTCAATCACGGTGTGCTGCTTAAAACTCTTCCAGCAACTGCTCCACCATTCAGGATATAAATATATCTCGATACGCTTTTACTATCATCATGATCTGACTGAAAATTAGAGTTAGTAAACCTCACAAGTTTTAAGTCAGTTTTTTCATAGATGAGCCACTGATCCTTAGTATTTCTCAAATACTTAAGGATGGTTTTTACGATCTTCCAGTAGTTCTCACCTAAATCGGACTAGTATCTGCTCACTACCCTTAGTAAGTATGCCACATTCGATCTCGTACTTATCATGGTGTACATAATAGATCTCACTATCGAAGTATATGAAATTTTACTTATATGCTCTCTCTCTTGAGAAGTTGTCAGACAATCACTCTTCGAGAGAGAAATTTCTTGACCTATCGAAAGATAGTCTTTCTTGAAATTCTCCATGCTGAACCTTTTCAGCACAGCATCAATGTACGTGAACAGAAATAATCCAAGCAATCTTTTAGATCTATCTTTATAGATCTTCATCTCAAAGATGTAGGATGCTTCTCACAGTCCTTCATGGAGAACTGTGATGACAACCAAACTTTTATTCCTTGTAATGCTAGAATATCATTCTCAATTAAGAGAATATTATTCACATACAAAATAAAAAATACTATCATAGAGTTATTAAGCCACTTGTATATACAGGGCTCTTCTCCATTCTTAATGAAGCTATACGTTCTGATCACTTTATCAAAATGTATGTTCCAACTCTGAGATATCTGCTTAAGTCCATAAATGGACCTCTGAAGTTTATACACCTTAGACTTATCTGTGGATATGAAACCTTCAAGTTGTATTGTATACACCTCTTCTTCCAGTTCTTCATTTAGGAAGACTATTTTCACATCCATTTACCAGTTTTCATAATCCAGATATGCTGCTATCGTAAGTATAATTCAAAAGGACTTGAGCATTGCCACAAAAAAAAATATCTCATCATAATCTATCTTGATTTAGCATGGAAGGAGAGAGAGAGAGGCCACACCCCCCTCTCTTTCATGAAAAATCCTAGAAGGGGTGCCAAGGGTTGGCGCCCCAACTACCTGCCTCATTAGTGAGGGCGCCCACTCAGTCCGCCTATTTTGACTGGGGTGCCCTATCTGCTTGCCAAAAAAGGTGAAGATTCTACTAATTAAGTCTAATTTTAATAAAAAATAATCAGATTAAAAAGATAAAAAATTTTATGAGATAAAGACTATTTTTTTTAGATTGATTGGTTCTTAATTTAGAATCAAAGAAGGGTCTATATAAAGAGATAGTCTCTTAAGATTTTAATTAATTATTTTATTAACTAAAAATCAGATCTCTCTCTCCTCTCCATGCCTCACCCTCTCTCTCTCTTCTTTTTTCCATGCCCAAGGGTTGGGCATCCATCCTCCACACACCTAAGTTAAGAAGGGTCTCTTCTACAGCAAGGAATAAGGAGAAAAGACTGTAGTTCAAGGATTGAAGTTACAATCAAGATCAATTACTGATCAAGATTCAAAAAGATAAAAATCTTACTTGAAAAAGAAGGATCTATCATGAGAAGAAGGATTCAAGGTTGATCCCGATGGATACCTATAGAGGTTGGACACGTGTGCAGCTCAAAGACCTTTGAATCTGAGTTCATTGGTAGCGGTGAATTTCAACTCGCACAAAGGTATTGAGATTTGATCTCATCTTTATTTTTATTTTCAGATTGTATGTATGTCTTTATCCCAAGGCTTGAATAGGATTAAATGAGATCTAATGCATGTGGGGTTAAAAGGTTTAACCCGATTTATTTTCGCTGCTCTTAAAAAAGATTTTTGAAATCTATGCATGCATTCTATCCGATTTTCTAACAGTGGTATCAGAGCTAGATTTTTAAAGATATATATAATCTAGTTTTTATCTTAGATCTGAAAGTTTTGTTGATTTAAAATTGATCTTGTGTAGGTATAAGATTATCCTGGTATAGAGTTTATCTCCTATATTGAAAAGGTTATCCTAGCATAAAATTAATTGATTTTGAGAACTATTTTTGAAATGATTAAATCAATCTTTTCGATCTGAAAATTGACGTGTATAATATGTCTTATTTTATATTTAGATTTAAAATTAGAATAATTAAATATTTACATCAGACTGATATATGGTTGTCCTGATATAGGGTTTATCCCTTATATTGAAAAGGTTGTCCTAGTTTGATGCGAACTGATTTTTTGAAAAATATTTTCAAAATATTTTAATCATTATTTTAGATCTAATTATACATATATTTGATATATATATATATATATATTTAATTTTAGATCTAAAATTTAATGTATATATGATATATATTTTTAGTTTAGATCTAAAACTACATATATGTAAAATATGACATTAGGTTTAGATCTGAAACTATTTCAAGATCATAAACCACTAATGCCTGCAAGGAAATATAATCTAAAAATTATTTTTAAAATCTAAAAATTATGTTATTGCATGTGGGTATGGGTTGAATAAATTAGATCTAATAATCAAACTACAATTAGGGTCAATTAATTAAATCAAGCTAGAATCCATTATCGATTTTGAGTAGTTGATTGAACCTAATCAATGGTTGATTAGGATTAGATCAAAGGAGCTCAAAGTTGAGTTTAGTTATAGTTGGTCTTACCAATTCATATTTTCATGTGAATTGATTGACTCAAAATTAAATTTGGCTTAGTGGTTCGGATCTATTTCAACAGGTTAACCTAACCGATTATAATCGATCAATTTGGTATCTAAGGCAAGATTTAGATGATGGTTATTTAATTGATTCCATTATTTGATCTGACCAATTTAATTGATGTCTAAGAAAAGTAATGGGGGGACCCCTATTTATCTTATCTTATCTGGCTATTTTAGAAGATTCAGTTTCGCACAGGGTCGCTTATTGACTCGAGTTCACCCATGCCAACTAGACTGATCAGATATGTGGAGTACTGACCTGAATTTGATTAGTCAAATATCAAATCTACTGATTTAGAAGAGATCTAAACCTAAATCTTCTCACTAAATATTAAGTCTAGAGGTCTTTCATCGTTATAGAGATGTGGTTGCCTTCCTGACATTGATCGTTCTCGACTGGTTCAGTGGTTCGATTGCATCAAGAAGGTACAAACACTCTATTGGCTTTTAATGCTCTGGAGCAGAGATGGGGTTGGACCCAATAACTATTAGGTGAGGATCTCAATGATGGCTTTGCATCCACTAGTGAATGATGGGTCTGACTTAACTAAAAAATGTATCAATAACTGTTAGGTAAGGCTATAAGATTTAGAGATGAAGCCCACTGCATCTTGCTTAATGAAGCAATGGACAAGATGTTGTCCACTCATTGGTCTATGCTCACCAATAAATGTTAAGTGAGATGTGTATAGATTAATGGGACCATAGTACCTACTTGAAATCAATCACATATAGATTTTTATTTCTCCATCCAAAGAGTGTGGGAAATTCGAGAAAATAGTGGGAGCCTTGTTTGGTTTTAAAGTCTCTAGAATAAATATTTTTATAAGTACAAACATCTAACTAGAAACTATTTTCTACATAGATAACCATATCGAGTTCCAACCTCTTAGCTCGTATCCTCAATACCAATAGATTGACCAGTACAAACTACAAAGACTGACTCCAGAATTTGAGAATTATTTTCAGTTTTGAAAAACTTATCCATGTCCTTAATCAGGATGCATCTGTATTACCAACTCGTCCATCCCCTAATCAACGAGCCACATTTGAGAAATGGATGGATAAGGATAATAAGGCAAAGTGCTATATTTTAGCATCCATGTTCAATTATCTTCAGCGACAACATGAAGACATGAGGACTGCCAAAGAGATGTTGACTCACCTGCAAGAGTTGTACGATGAGCAGAGTCATACAACTCATTTTGAGGTCTCTTGAAGACTATTCAAAGTGAAAATATGTGATGGACAGTTCATCGATGATCATTGTTTGACAATGATCAAAGACATCGAGGAGCTTCAGAAGCTCGAGATGAATATGGACAAAGAATTGTAGGGGGATCTGATCCTCCAGTCTCTTTCTGATTCATATTGATAGTTCATCATGAACTACCATATGAATAAAATTAATAGCACTTTGCCTGAATTACTAAACATGCTGGTAACAGCAAAGGACACCTTGAAAAGTTTAAAGGATATAGTTCTGACTGTAGAGTGGGCTTCCTCTGAGAGAAAGCCTTCTTTTAAAAAGAAGAAAAGTATGTGAAGAAGTAAAAGAATGAGGCCAAGCTCAAAAAGCAGGTTCTGAAGAAAGCTGACAACAAAAGAAAGTGTTTCTATTGCAATGTTGAAGGCCACTAGAGAAGGAACTATCTGGCCTATTTGGCGACTGTCAAGAGCAGGAAGAAGGATGCGCCTTCTAAAGGTACATCTGATATACTCGTTATTGAAACTAATCTAACAGTTTCCTCTTCTTCTAACTGGATTCTAGATTCTGATTCAAGTACTCATTTGTGCACTTCTATGCAGGGTCTTGAAGAAGTGAGAGGACTGAGAGAAGGTGAGATCACCCTTCGAGTTGGCAATAGAGTAAGGGTTGCTATTGTAGCCATCGGGACCTATCCTCTGCGATTACTATTAGGGATTAGTTTAATTTTGAAAGACTACTATTATGTACCTACAGTCAGTAGAAATTTAATTTTCATATCTGTCCTGGCACAGGATGATTATAATTTTCATTTCAATAAAGATATATATTTAATTTATTTTGAAAATAAAGTTGTTACACATACTTTTTTGATTGACAGTATTTATCATTTGTATATGGATGCAAGTGTCAATATTAACGAGCAAACTGTGAATGCCATAGAGTCTCAGAGACTTAAAAATAGGATTAGCCAAAAATATCTGTGGTACCTTAGGCTAGGCCATATAGGAGAGGACAGACTCAACAAACTAGAGAAAGATGGTCTTTTTGGATCATTGATTTTTGAGTCTTATTTGATTTGTAAATTGTACCTTTAAAGAAAAATGGCCAAGCTATCCTTTATGGGACAAGGGGAAAGGGCCATTGAGATATTAGCCCTGGTACACACTAACATGCATGGTCCATTCGATGTACAAGCCAGAGATGGCTATATCTACTTCATAACTTTTATCGATGATTATTCACGATATGAGTTTGTGTATTTGATGCACCGTAAGTCTGAAATCTTTAAAAAATTTATAGAGTTCAGACAAAAAGTAAAAAAATAGATCGAAAAATCTATAAAGATTCTTCAATCAGATCGAGAAGAAGAATATCTTAATGGAGAATTTCAGACCTATCTTAAGGATAATGGCATTGTCACACAATGGACACCTCTAGAAATGCCTCAACTCAACAGGATATTCGAAAGAAGAAATCAGATCCTATTAGATATGGTCTGGTCTATGATGAGCTTCATAGACCTTCCTATCTTTCTCTGAGGACATGCATTACTTTTTGTGATTCATCTTTTGAATCGAAGTCTCTCTAAATCCGTTCCTACCACACCATACAAGTTATGGCATTGTAAGAAACTAACTCTTAGATATCTCAAGATTTGAAGATGTCCACCAGTCCATGTCAAACGACAATAAGCAAACAAGTTAGAGGCCAGATCTTTTAGGACTCGCTTCATATGATATCCTAAGAAAACCATAGGATACTACTTCCATCTTTCTGATGATCACAATGTGATTGTGAGCCATCATGCCGTCTTCTTAAAAAAAGAGTTTATCTAAGATGGAGGCAGTAGAAGAAAGATTGAGCTCAAAGAAAAAGTCTCTGAAGAGCATTGAGTCCAAGAACCTGAACCTAGTAGTGAGCCAGTAGATGTAGTACCTCCTCCACCTCGTAAATCAAGTAGGGTCTCCCATCCTCCTGAAAGAGGTATTCTTACAGAGAATTTAGAGAAAGCATTCTTTATAGAAGATAGGAATATTAAGAATGATCCCAAGACCTACGATGAGGTAATGTTAGATATAAACTCTGAGAAATGGATGGAAGTGATAAAGTCAGAAATTGACTCCATGCATTCCAACCAGATTTGGTCTTTAGTAGATCCACCAAAAGGTATTATACCTATTGGATATAAATAGATTTATAAAAGAAAAATTAGGTTGGATGGTAAAGTTATAGTCAATGCAAAGGCATTGACTATCATGAAATCTTTTCGTCCATGGCTATTCTGAAATCCATCCGTACTCTACTTGCGATAGTAGCTTTTCATGATTATAAAATTTGGCAGATGGATATAAAAACAGTCTTTCTAAATGGATATCTTAAGAAAAATATCTATATGGAGCAGTTTTTGAATTTCATATTTAGTATTAGTGATCACAAGGTCTACAAACTGCAAAAGTTCATATATAGACTCAAGTGTTCGAATTCGAGGTTTGGGACATGCATATATGTTTTAAAATTTTATTTTCTAAATATCACAATAGAATACAAGATTAAAATACTTTTAATCTGAAATCATGCATGCATAAAAATATAAAACTACAAGGATCTAGTTCATGTGCTGAAATTGACATATGCTGAAATTCAGATTATGATCAAATCACATACCTGTTTCACAATCTTTTTCTTCAAATCTGAATTTGAAAGAGAAAAAAAAAATTTCTAACCACACAAATGTTCGGTCTCTATGGGTATCTACTCAGGATCAGCCTGAAATAGCCTTCTTCAAGTTAAATTTTTTTTTTTAAGAAAATTCAGTCTGCTAAATCTGAACGAAGCCTGGATCGCAATCAATACTTGATCTCTTTTCTTGATCTTTTTCTTCTCTTCTTCTTTTGCCTTTCTTCCTTGCTTTGTGCTGCTACCAGTAGGTGAAAACCAGCAAACAAAAGATACCCAACAGCCTTGGGCATCGAACAAGATGGGATGCCCCAAGATGAAGGACGTTGGATATCCAAGGGAGAAGAGAAAAGAAGGAGAAGAGAGGGCATGGGAGGTATCCTTTGTGGTGCATGGGTTGCTAGTTGGATGCTCTAAGGATCTTAGAGGAGGTCTCTTTAAATAAGCATGAGGATTGAATCCTATTCAATCTCATAATACAAGTCCTACTTGCATTGGATTTCCTAATAACTTAAGTTATTTAACTTATATTAGGAACCTTATTAGGTGCCAACTCTTGAAGCCTTTGCATTCAATTAAACACACCCTCTTTTGCACCCATAGGATGCCCCATATCAGATTAAAAGGCCCTCTAATCATGGAACATGCTCGACTTGATCAAATCAAGGTGGCACCCCATAATAACTATCAAGAAAATTAATAAGGGACTTGCACCTTTAATTCATTTAATCCAAAATCTTAGACACCCAACAATTAGAGTCCAATGAATCTAATTTATTTAGATTTTTAGCAGATAATTAAGTTTGAATTATCTTATCAAATAAGAAATCCAAATAGAAAGAAGAATTAGGTCCAACCATATGCTAGCAAGGTTACCTTGAATTCAATCGAATTTTTCTAAACCCAATTGATACTTCATGAGCTTAATTACTAATTCCAGACCTAATTTCTTTGTTGTGTGATCTCATATATTCAATTCTATCTGGTAGTAAGATATACAATGATCTCTATCAAAGTATCATTGAAACTCTTTTCAATAGGTCGGAATAATTTCACTCTAACTCATCAAGGATTGTCGATTCAGAACAATCCTAGTGAGCTCTCACAATCCATCAGTGACACCTAGCAGTATATAGTGGCAATCCAATAGAACTGAAATAAATCTCTAAATGTAGTTAACGTGTGATTTAGTTCCTCTATCGTGAGTCCTGACTAGATAGCAGGTAATGGATAAATCATTAAACATCAATTGTCTATAGATTTTTAGACTTAGCCTCTCAAATTTTATAGGACTACTCTTTTCTACCAAGATCGATAGATCCCATCTTGATGCACATCCTACTCTTACAGTAGACCAACTGTCGCCAATATCCACTACAAAAGCTCATCGAGATCCATGTTTATATGTCAATCAAACTATAGTAGCCACACTGCGAGCAGTAGTGCCATCTCAGATCAGAAGATCAGTCACACAACTACAGCATCGAGATGATTACTGACAATTGAGTAAAAATCCAAGTGATCTCTCATATGGTCACATTCAATACTAATTATTCTCTAACAACTATCCGTACTTGTCGCCTTATATCTCTACACAGTAGACTAGAGACTCATCTATCCTGAAAGAAGTGATTTATGTATCAGTCTATCCAAATCGATCATCATCCTCATGATGATCCTATGATCGAAAGTATTTAGGAATTAAATATATGTCTCTAATTCTCAACACCTTGAGAATATGTATCAAAATTAATTTTATGGATGATTCAAGGATACATCACACTTGAATGAAAAATAAACTTGTCCTTTTATTGATTATATCAATGTATTAAATATAAAATTATATCCTAGATTTATTATAATGTGTTAGCTATATTGTCTTCTAGGATATATATCTAATAATCTTTCACTTAGACTAAAGTCAATTGACCACAAATCTAAGTCCCATCTTCTCAAGGTGGACTTTCATTTTTGATTGGCTCAACTGCTTTATCAGCGGGTCTACCACATTTTCGTAGAGTCTACTCTTCGCACCTGACATATTTTTTTTTCAAGGTAGTCGCGTATAATATGATACCACTGCTTAATGTGCTTTGATTTCTAATGAGACCTCCACTCTTTAGCAAGTGCTATGGCTCCATTATTGTCGTAGAAAAGTGGTATGGCATCCGATGTCATAACCTCAAGTTTCACAATGAACTTTTTGAACCAAAAGTCTTTCTTTGTAGCATCCAAAGCAGCTACATGCTCAGCCTCTGTGGTCGAATCCGCTATGATAAATTGCTTAAAACTCTTTCAGCTAACTGTACCACCATTACAAACAAACACATATCCTGATGTAGACTTTCTATCATCAAGATCAGACATGAAGTCTAAGTCAGTATAGCTCTCGACTTACAATTCAGAATCTCCTCAAAAGATCAAGAACAAATCCTTAGTCCTTCTTAAGTACTTAAGGATGTTCTTCATAGCTATCTAGTGCTCCTCGTCTAGATGCGACTGATACCTACTCATGACACTCACAGCAAGAGTAATATTAGGTCGAGTACACAGCATGGCATATATGAGGCTCCCTATGGTTGAGGCATAAGGAATCCTACTAATGCATTGAACTTTCTTAGATGTGGTCAGACATATCGTCTTGGAAAGATTAATACCATGCCTAAGAGATAGGAGTTCTTTTTTGGAGTTTTTTATGCTGAACTTCTTTAGCACCTTTTCTATGTACAGCTTTTGTGATAGGCCTAGTATCCGCTTAGGTCTATCCCTATAGATTATTATTCCAAGAATATAGGATGCTTCCCCCTGGTCTTTTATGAAGAATTTTTTGGACAACCATCTTTTGATCGTGGTTAGCATAGAAATATCATTCCCAATAAAGAGAATATCATCCACATACAATACGAGGAATGTTATCGCACTCCCACTGATCTTTTTATATACACATAGTTCCTCTTCATTTTTGATAAAATCAAATGATTTGATTACTTCATCAAAATGATGATTCCAACTTTGAGAAGCTTGCTTTAATCCGTATATGGACCTTTGCAGCTTGCAGACTCTATGATCATCATCATCAGATGTGAAACTTATAGGCTACTCCATATAGATATCTTCCTCAAGATATCCATTCAGAAAAATAATTTTCACATCCATCTACCAGATTTCATAATCATAGTAAGCTGCAATAGCAAGCAGAGTGCAGATGGATTTCAGCATGGCTGCAGACGAAAAAATTTTCTGATAGTCAATGCCTTCTCACTGACTATAACCTTTAGCCACAAGCCTAGCTTTATAGGTCTCTACTTTACCATCGACATCTATTTTTCTTTTGTAGATCCATTTACACCTAATGGGTACAATACCCTCAAGTGAATCTACTAAGGTCCAGACTTGGTTCGAGTGCATCAAATTAATTTTTGACTTCATAGCATCTAACCATTTCTTAGAATCGATGTCAGACATCACCTTATCAAAGGTATTAGGATCATCACCATGACCCCTATCTCCCACAAGAAATATTTTCTTTACTTTCTTCGTAAGCATATCCATGTACCTTTCAAGAAGTCAGAAGACCCTGCTAGATCTACGAGATGGTAGAGAAACATCAACTACTGGCTCATGAATAACGAATTTTTGAGGATCATAGCTCTTGGTTCTTTAAAGACCTTCTCTTCGAGCTCAACTAACCTCCTACTGCCACCATCTTGGATAAACTATTTTTCTAGGACATGGCGTTTCGACTCATAATCATATTGTGATCTTGTGAAAAGTAGTAGTATCTCATGAATTCTTTTTATACCCTATAAAATGAGCTATTACAGATTTATCTGCTAGTTTATCAGCCATCTGTCTCTTAACATAGACCGGACATCTCCAAATCTTAAGATAACCTAGACTCAATTTTTTATCGAACCATATCTCATACGGCATGGTAAGAATGGACTTTGATAGAATATTATTTAACACATGAATGGTAGTTAACAAGGTATGTTCCCCAAAGATATTGAAGGAACCAGATCTAGGGTTTCAGGGTTAGATCTTGAAACTTTTTCAAGATCATACAGTGGAAGACTAAAATAAATCAAAATTTATTTTCTAAAATCAGAAAATCCCTAGATCTAAGATCCTATTATATGATTATTACATAGCATTAAATTAGAAATTAAAATATATAAATATAGTATGAACTACATGTTGATCATATCAACATGTTTCTATACTACATCTAATGTATGTATTAAACAATAGATCAGATCTATTACCTTACAAGTTAGACGTTCTAACCTTGTTGATCTGGACTTGAGGATGATGTTGTAAGCCGCACACGCGTCCGGCCTCTAGGAGTCATCCACACGAGCCCACGAATCTCGATCAGAAGTCCTGCTTCAGAAAATCAGCACAGTATGCTAGTACTGCTCTGATCCTTCTTTGATGGTTGATCAGGTGCCTCCTTCTTCTTGATTTGGACTCTTCCAAAGATGAAAAGTAGAAGGAGGAGTTTCAGATCTGAGACACTCTCAGAAAACTCAAGATGGAGGGAGGAAAGATATGAAAACAAAAACCCTAGAAGAAGACCCTCTTCTTCTTCACATTTTTCTCTCTAGACATCCAAACTTGCATCTTTTATATCTCCACGACCCAAAGGTATTTCTCTCTGATTTTTGGATGACACAAAGGTCTCTCAAATATCTAACGTTTTCTAAAATTTCATAAAGAAACTCATCTTATATAGAGAGATATGATAGAGTCTTTGTCTAGGTCAAACACCTAGTCAAGGCTTATCCAAACATGGCAAGTTAAGGGACGCCCAACTCTTGAGCACCTCCTTCATATTTTCATGCATGGATCATCAAAAAAGGATGCACAATGTATACCCTAAAATTCATGAAAATTCCAAAAAAAATTTGGATAAATTCGGTGCAAAATTGAAAGAGTTTTGGATTTCTAAAACTCTATCTCATAGAATTCGAAATCCAAACTTATTCCTTTTAGATTTGATCCAAACCACCTTCCATGTAAGAAAGAAAAGAGAAGACCTTTTGTGAATGTGAGAGAGATCTGGGAGAGGGCTTTTATCGCACAAAATAATTAGAGATTGGCGTTGAATAAGAGAGAGGGCGTGGAGAAGGATTATGTGGCGCAAGGTGGAATCCTAGTCTTACTAGGATTCTGTCTTATGACTTGTTTTAATTTAATTTTCCAAACCAAATCAAATTAAAATTAGATCAACCCAATTAAAATAAGTTTTAACCCAATTAAAAATTTAATTTAATCAGATTAAATTAGATTTAAATCTGATTTAATTTTCTAATCAAATTAGAAATTAGATTGACCCAAGTCCTAGTTGAACTAGGACTAGTTTTTCCTTGCACTTGGCTTATCCAATAAACCAATTGGACTTGATCCAATCAAGTCAAAACTAAATCTAATTAAATCATATTTAATTAGACTTAATCTCAGCCCATTGGCTTAATCAAATTAAGCCAATCAGCAATCAAATTGCTAATAGATCCTCCTGCAACACTTGCACTGGGTTAAATGTCAATCGTATTGATCATTTAACCCTAGAACGATTCTTAATCGTTGATCAACCATCTGATCGGATCATGAACTCTAATGTGTGTGACCTCATAGGTCCGAACCTAAGCTGGTAGCATAGGAATAAATTTTTATACCAATCGAAGTGACCATCTGCAATAGTACCCGACGACCGGATAGGTCGAATGTGTAGAACAACATCCTTAGAATCCATGCGGATATAGTTTTCATATAATTCATCCCCTTGACCAAAATGATCATAGGATACCCCAGAGTTCAACTGTCAACTCTGATCAGGTTGTCCACATTGTATTTCAAAATATCAAATCCATCTGATGGATTACCCTGGCCAAGATTTTGCTAAATTAAAATACAGCGACTCATTCTTCTCCAACTCTTGGAGTGGTCAATCCCATCTCGATCACACTCTAACTTCGCAAGTACTTGACTGTGCCCAGAAGCCTTCCGTCCCTAAATTAAAAATTTAGTTAGTCCAGTACCAAAGCACAGTGAGTTGCTTGCAAGTCACTGAGGCGATCTCAAGTCTAAGGGACACTTATACCTATATCCCATCAGAGACATTCTCGACGGCAGAATGCTCTGGAGTTGGTCACGTTCAATGATGATGTACCCTTACATCTCACCTGTATGCCATACCAGTGTCTTCACACTCTTTGGTTAAGAGGACAACCAACCCATATGGCCTACAGTGATCTATGCTCGATAGAAGCTGTCGTCCTTATTAACAGCTTATCATTTGATCGTGAATAGTTTTAAGGACTAATTGATAAATCCTCTCTTTATTGAACTTAAATAGTCCTAAGGACTTCATCATAACAACGGAGTTCATTAGAAGATGAAAGCTTATGATGAAGATGCCAAATATATTTTATTTATTAACAAATTAATTATAATACTTGGTTGCTCAACCGTCAACAGCTTGACGATTGACTTTTGGGATATATTTCCCAATAACTCTCACTTGTCCTAAAGCCACTCGGCACAGTATCTAATACCCATCTTCGACTTGTGGTTGTCGAACTGCTTTATCGCCAAGACTTTAGTGAAAGGGTCGGCCAGGTTCTCCTTTCCATCGATCTTCTGAAGATCGACGTCACCTCGATCCACGATCTCTCGGACCAGATGGAAGCGGTGCAAGATGTGCTTTGTCCGCTGATGTGCTTTGGGTTCCTTCACCTGAGCTATGGCACCAGTGCTGTCGCAGTAAAGCAGGACTGGACCATCGAGGGAGAGTGCTACTCCGAGCTCGTTGATGAATTTTCTCAGCCACACAGCTTCCTTCACGGTATCCGATGCTGCGATGTACTCCGCTTCACAAACAGAATCCGCCACAGTATGTTGCTTGGAACTCTTCCAGCAGATGGCTCCACCATTCAGAGTAAAGATATAACCCGACACGCTCCTGTTGTCATCATGGTCAGATTGGAAGCTAGAGTCTGTGAACCCCATAAGTTTCAGATCTGACTCGCTATAAACCAACCATTGGTCCTTAGTATTTCTCAAATACTTAAGGATGGCTTTAACCACTTTCCAGTAATTTTCTCCAGGATCAGATTGGTATCTACTCACTACTAGTGAGTATGCCACATCTGGTCTTGTACATGTCATGGCGTATATGATAGATCCCACGGCTGAAGCATATGGGACTCTACTTATACGCTCTCTCTCTTCAGGAGTTGTCGGACAATCCTTCTTAGAGAGAGAAATTCCTTGGCCTATCGGTAGATAGCCCTTCTTGAAATTCTCCATGCTGAACCTCTTCAGCACAGTGTCTATGTACATGAACTGGGATAACCCAAGCATCCTTTTAGATCTATCCCTATAGATCTTCATCCCTAGGATGTAGGATGCTTCACCCAAGTCCTTCATGGAGAACTGTGATGACAACCAAACTTTTATTCCCTGTAGTGCGGGGATGTCATTCCCGATTAAGAGAATGTCATCCACGTACAAGTCAAAGAATACCATAACTGGACCATTTGCCCATTTATAGATGCAGGGCTCTTCTCCATTCTTAATGAAGCCATACGTTTTGATCACCTTATCAAAATGCATGTTCCAACTCCGAGAAGCTTGCTTCAATCCATAAATGGATCTCTGAAGCTTGCACACCTTGGACTCATCTGTGGATGTAAACCCCTCAAGTTGTATCATATACACCTCTTCGGTCAGCTCTCCATTCAGAAAAGCTGTCTTTACATCCATCTGCCAGATCTCATAATCCAGATGGACAGCTATTGCAAGCATTATCCGAATGGATTTGAGCATTGCCACAGAAGAAAACGTCTCATCATAGTCAATACCATAACGTTGACGATACCCCTTGGCTACCAGACGGGCTTTATAGGTCTCCACCTTTCCGTCTGCGCCCCTCTTCCTTTTGAAGACCCATTTACACCCAATGGGTTTAACCCCTTCAGGTGGGTCAACCAATGTCCATACATCGTTGACCTTCATGGACTCCATTTCAGATTTCATGGCTTCAAGCCATTTCTCGAAATCAGGTCTCTGCATTGCATCCATATAGGTGATCAGATCCTCATTATTCTCATCAAGTTCGATGGGATCACCGTCCCCGACCAAGAAACCGTAGTATCTGTCCGACTGACGCGGTACTCTACCGGATCGCCTTAATGGTGCAGGTATATTGGGCTCCGGATCTGATCTAATCATATCCGACTCAGGTTTAGCTATTGGTGTCGGTCCTTCTACCTGTTGAACTTCATCAAGTTCAATCTTAGAGGTAATGGTTCCTTCACCAAGGAACTCTTTTTCTAAAAAGATTGCCTTAAGGCTGACGAACACCTTTTGTTCATCAGCATGGTAGAAAAAATATCCTTTTGTCTCTTTGGGGTACCCTATGAATGAGCATTTGTCAGATCTAGGTCCAAGTTTGTTTGTGACTAATTGTTTGACATAGGCTGGGCACCCCCAGACCCTAAGGTGTGAAAGTGCTGGCTTACGTCCCGTCCATATCTCATATGGAGTCTTAATTACAGACTTACTTGGAACCCTATTTAACAGATAACAGGCCGATTCGAGTGCATATCCCCAGAAGGATATCGGCAAGCTAGCAAAACCCATCATGGATTGGACCATGTCTAACAGAGTCCGATTCCTCCTTTCAACTGTGGTGTTCCTGGAGGAGTCCATTGGGAGAGAATCCCATTCTCTCCTAGATATGTGAGAAATTCACTAGAAAGGTATTCTCCTCCTCGATCAGATCGAAGAGTTTTAATACTCTTCCCAGTTTATTTTTCTACTTCACTTCAGAATCGTTTGAACATTTCAAATGAATCCGACTTATGTTTCATCAGATAGACATATCCATATCGGGATAGGTCATCCGTGAAAATTATGAAGTAGAAATATCCACCTCTAGCACTGGTGCTCATGGGCCCACATTCATTAGTATGTATTAGGCCCAAGAGCTCAGTAGCTCTCTCACCTTTTTCAGTAAAAGGTGACTTGGTCATTTTACCAAGAAGACAGGACTCATAGGTTGGAAGTGATTCACAATCACTGACTTCGAAGATTTTCTCTTGAGTCAACCCGTTTATTCTGTTCTTGTTTATATGACCTAGCCAACAGTGCCATAAGTAGATATCTGACACACTATCTAATCTAGGGTGCTTGCCAGTTGAATAGACTCTTATCGGGCTTGATCTTTTTGGTCTGGCTCTGCACTGATGTCCTAGCCTG
The DNA here is from genome assembly GCF_000442705.2 of Elaeis guineensis. Lineage (NCBI taxonomy): Eukaryota > Viridiplantae > Streptophyta > Magnoliopsida > Arecales > Arecaceae > Elaeis > Elaeis guineensis. The sequence continues at coordinate 38,115,804 of NC_026005.2, read as the reverse complement.
AACTTGCACCTTCTTCACTTTCTTCTTCTTGTTCTTCTTCCCTTTCTTAAAGGGTCGAGAACCAGAAGACGAACCTCCCACTAAGTTCACCGACTCCTTGTGAAGTTGGTGATCCTTCTCAAAGTTCTGAAGCAACCCCAGTAACCCATGGTAGTTTACTTCAGGCTTTGTCATTCTATAATGAGTGAGGAATGGGAGATAAGACTTGGGCAGCGAGTTTAGTATTGCATCTTTCCCAAGCTGCTCATGCAAGGGAAAGCCGAGCTTGCTCAATCGTTCCATCAGCTTGATCATGTACAATACATGATCAGTGACAGAGGCACCATCCCGCATTTTGGCATTGAAGATGGCACAACTAGTCTTATGCCTCTCTACATCATCGAGTGTGCCAAAGGCATCCTCCAACACTTGAAGCATGTCCTTTGGCTGAGCCGTCTCGAATCTATGACTGAACTCGTCGCTCATGGCAGCCAGCATGATACAGCGCACCGTGGTCCGATGATTGAGCCACTTCTGGTAAGTGTCTCTGACTGTTCCACGTGCATTGACAGCTGGCTCCTCAGGTGCAGGATCCATTATCACATATAGGATCCGTTTATGCTCCAGGACTATCTTCAACTTTCGGTACCAGCTACCGATGTTGGGTCCCACCAACTTATCATTGTCCAACAATGATCGGAGCGATAGGAAAGTGGCCATATCTGCACAAAAGAAAACCATAACCTAATTAGTAATTGATTCATTAAATCTAAGGATTTGGACTTTAATCAAAAGGTTTCTCCCACTATTTTATTCGAATTGGTAGCCTCTACCTCCAATTCGAGGAATTACCCTAATTCTTTAGTGGGTACTAGAATCCACTTAGACTGCACACAAGCCCAACTTTGGTTGGCCAACCCATGTACATCTAAGGGTAGGTTCATAACCAATTGTTTCTCTAAACAATTTCTAGTAATTTTAATTTTGCCCCAGAAACCTAATCAGTAGGCTTTGGCCTCCACTGTAAGGATCCAGTTAGGTCCAACCATTAACATGATCATACTTGATGTATCTAACCAACGAATGATTAAGCCCAACTTTGGTTGGCTCACCTAACCACCATTAAAGAGACACTTCCAAATCGTCATATGATGAGTGATAATTTCATTAGTCAACAAGCACCAGGCCTTTGGGTCTGCAATGATTATTGAGTTAATGGGCTCATTATCAAACACCTTAATGGGAGGCAATGACTCAGTTATCTCCATAACTTTATCATTTTAAGGACCTAATAATTTTAAAAGATTTAAATAATATAGAGGATGAGGTCAGATGAACCAGCTTATCATGATCCTCCCACTGGCTTCACCAAGTTAGCTTAAGGGAGACCATTAAAAGGGCTGGTCTAGGAGCACCTAAATCAGTCACACTGATTTACCTAGCTGACATGGGTCAGCTCGAATAGTCAAGTGATCCGATCAAAACATAATTTCACCAAGAGGCCAGATAAGTTCGATCAGTGGGAGGGTCTGCCAAAGCTTGCCTTAGACACCATCAGAAATGGCCAGGTAAGCGGGCTCCCAATTAAAAACCACCGGTCTGGTTTACCTTAGACACCAACTGGTTTAATTAGTTTCGATTAGATCAACCTAACAGTTCGTGCTAGACTGCTTAGCCAAGAATCAAGTCCATTTGGTTCTCGTTAAAGACATGGACTTGACCAACTACAACTATTATAATTGATCTAGAGAATCCTTGACCTAATCTAAGACAATAATTGATTAGATTTAGTCAATTTTCTAATTAAGTCCATCTTTAATCTAACCATAGGTCTAACCCAATTAATGGACCTAATTCCCACTAACCCATTAACCCAATGTGTTATGATTTGTGTCTTAGGTTCTTCAATTCACAATCCTAGAACCTAATCAAACAACTTCTTAATTCTTAATTAAGTTTTGGGCTAAGGGTTGGGTTCGACTTTTCAAAAAATAATTTTCATATTTGTAAAATAATTTTACAATATGATTCTACCAACCATATTGCATGTTTGATTCATAATTAAGATACAAGTAAAATAAACATGAAACTACTTTAGATCTAATCTAAACAGGTTCATGTAATTGAAACAATTTCAACTTTAAACAATTTCTTTGCACAAAAATTATTAACAAAGAGATTTTATTTCAGATTTAAACATCTTTTAAATCTAATAAATTATAAATTTAATCTAGATCATATCTAACAAATTTATGATTAAAGATAGATCTACACAAACTAGGACAACCTTTGCACTGTAAGGGGTAAACCTTACAGCAGGACAACCTTGCAGTTTGTGATTGATCTAAAATTTTAATTTCAGATTTAATAATTAGATTATAAATTAGATCTAATCTAAGAAATAATCTAAGCATGTATAAATAATCATGTAATAAAGAACCTAGGCTCTGATACCAATTGTAGGAACCAGATCTAGGGTTTCAGGGTTAGATCTTGAAACTTTTTCAAGATCATACAGCGGAAGACTAAAATAAATCAAAATTTATTTTCTAAAATTAGAAAATCCCTAGATCTAAGATCCTATTACATGATTATTACATAGCATTAAATCAAAAATTAAAATATATAAATATAACATGAACTACATGTTGATCATATCAACATGTTTCTATACTACATCTAATGTATGTATTAAACAATAGATCAGATCTACTACCTTGCAAGTTAGACGTTCTAACCTTGTTGATCTGGGCTTGAGGATGATGTTGCAAGCCGCACATGCGTCCGGCCTCTAGGAGTCATCCACACGAGCCCACGAATCTCAATCAGAAGTCCTGCTTCAGGAAATCAGCACAGTATGCTAGTACTGCGCTGATCCTTCTTTGATGGTTGATCAGGTGCCTCCTTCTTCTTGATTTGGACTCTTCCAAAGATGAAAAGTAGAAGGAGGAGTTTTAGATCTGAGACGCTCTCAGGAAACTCAAGATGGAGGGAAAAAAGATATGAAAACAAAAATCCTAGAAGAAGATCCTCTTCTTCTTCACATTTTTCTCTCTAGATACCCAAACTTGCATTTTTTATATATCTACGACCCAAAGGTATTTCTCTCTGATTTTTGGATGACACAAAGTTCTCTAAAATCTCTGACTTCTCCTAAAATTTCACAAAGAAACTCATCTTATATAGAGAGATATGATAGAGTCCTTGTCTAGGTCAAACACCTAGTCAAGGCTTATCCAAACATGGCAAGTTAAGGGACGCCCAACTCTTGAGCACCTCCTTCATATTTTTGTGTATGAATTACCATAAAAGGGTGCACAATGTATACCCTAAAAGCTATGAAAATTCTAAAAAAAATTTGGATAAATTCAGTGCAAAATTGAAAGAGTTTTAGATTTCTAAAACTCTATCTCATAGAATTCGAAATCCAAACTTATTCCTTTTAGATTTGATCCAAACCACCTTCCATGTAAAAAAGAAGAGAGGAGACCTTTTATGAACGTGGGAGAGATTTGGAAGAGGGCTTTTATCACACAAAATAATTGGAGATTGGCATTGAATAAGAGAGAGGGTGTGGAGAAGGATTATGTGGCGCAAGGTGGAATCCTAGTCTTACTAGGATTCTGTCTTATGACTTGTTTTAATTTGGTTTTCCAAATGAAATCAAATCAAAATTAGATCAACCTAATTAAAATAGATCTTAACCCAATTAAAAACCTAATTTAATCAGATTAAATTAGATTTAAATCTGATTTAATTTTCTAATCAAATTAAAAATTAGATTGACCCAAGTCCTAGTTGAACTAGGACTAGTTTTTCCTTGCACTTGGCTTATCCAATAAACCAATTGGACTTGATCCAATCAAGTCCAAACTAAATCTAATTAAATTATATTTAATTAGACTTAATCTCAGCCCATTGACTTAATCAAATTAAGCCAATCAGCAATCGAATTGCTAATAGATCCTCCTGCAACACTTGCACTGGGTTAAATGTCAATCGTATTGATCATTTAACCCTAGAACGATTCTTAATCGTTGATCAACCATCTGATCGAATCATGAACTCTAATGTGTGTGACCTCATAGGTCCGAACCTAAGCCGGTAGCATAGAAATAAATTTCTATACCAATCGAAGTGACCATCTAGCAATGGTACCCGACGACCGGATAGGTCGAATGTGTAGAACAACATCCTTAGAACCCATGCGGATATAGTTTTCATATAATTCATCCCCTTGACCAAAATGATCATAGGATATCTTAGAGTTCAACTGTCAACTCTGATCAGGTTGTCCACATTGTATTTCAAAATATCAAATCCATCTGATGGATTACCCTGGCCAAGGTTTTGCTAAATTGAAATACAGCGACTCATTCTTCTTCAACTCTTGGAGTGGTCAATCCCATCTCGATCACACTCTAACTTCGCAAGTACTTGACTGTGCCCAGAAGCCTTCCATCCCTGAATTAGAAATTCAGTTAGTCCAGTACCAAAGTACAGTGAGTTGCTTGCAAGTCACTGAGGCGATCTCAAGTCTAAGGGACACTTATACCTATATCCCATCAGAGACATTCTCGACAGCAGAATGCTCTGGAGTTGGTCATGTTCAATGATGATGTACCCTTACATCTCACCTGTATGCCATACCAGTGTCTCCACACTCCTTGGTTAAGAGGACAACCAACCCATATGGCCTACAGTGATCTATGCTCGATAGAAGCTGTCGTCCTTATTAACAGCTTATCATTTGATCGTGAACAGTTTTAAGGACTAATTGATAAATCCTCTCTTTATCGAACTTAAATAGTCCTAAGGACTTCATCATAACAACGGAGTTCATTAGAAGATGAAAGCTTATGATGAAGATGCCAAATATATTTTATTCATTAACAAATCAATTACAATACTTGGTTGCTCAACCGTCAACAGCTTGACGATTGGCTTTTGGGATATATTTCCCAACAGATATAAGAGTAAATTAGTGAAGCTCATCATGGACTTGACCATATCCAATAGGATTCTGTTCTTCCTTTCGGATATCCCGTTGAGCTGAGGCATTTCAGGAGGAGTCCATTGAGAGACTATGCCGTTGTCCTTAAGATATCTCAAAAATTTTTGACTAAGGTATTCACCTCCTCGATCAGATTGAAGAACCTTAATAGATTTTTCTGTTTGCCTTTTCACTTCATGTCTGAATTTCTTGAACCTTTCAAAGGCCTCATACTTATATTTCATCAGATACACATACCCATACCTAGACAGATCATCGATAAAGGTAATGAAGTAGGTGTTGTGATCCAGATGGTGTGCCCAAGGCCCAGGGGACCAATGCTAAGGCCAAGGTCCATCATTCATGAGGGCTTCATGGAGGCTCTAGGGCTAGTTGGGCCCTAGGTTGAAAGGCTGTGGGCCTTTCGGGTTCTTGAGTTCTAGGTTATGTGGGCCTCAAGGGACCAACTCTTTATGGGCCAAGTCTGGGCCCAGGATAGGTGAGATTAGGTCGAGTCATAGATGTACATGGGCTTGGGTTAACCTAATCTCCCATAGAGTTGGTCAAGGGAGTTTTGGGTTTGGGTCACTTGACCCTGTGTTTATATATACATGCACTGTATAGGTTTGATAAAGCCAAGGAATACGAAAACCCTTTCTCCCAAGTCTCTCTCTCTTTTCTCCCTCTCTCTTCAGCTATTCTCCATGCCTCAGGAGCAAGAAACCCTAGGGTTTCTTGCCGCCAGGTCCATAGAAGGCAGGAAAAGCGGTGGAGGCGCTAGGGTTTTGACCCCCTCCCCCTTTGTGCCGCCAACCATATTGCCTCTCCCTCTCTTGCAGCCACCTAAACATCAGGTCCAGGACTTGAAATCTCTTTCTACGAGGTTGGTATAAGTTCCTCTCAGATCAGGAGTTGATCTGAGGTCTTTTAAGGTGCGGGTGAGATCTCCATCAACAGATCTACAGGAAAGGCTGCAGCAGGACAGATCTACAAGGTCTAGTTCTATCTATCTTCTTCCCTATCTAGAACACCCTAATTTAAGATCTATAAATTAGAAAACCTCGGTCCATGCCTGATCTAATTGGGTACTAGATCTTGGATTTTTTAGAGGTGATCTTAGAGGTATTCTTCATCTGGAATGAAAGGCTGACGAAGAAGACAGCAACCAGGCTGATTTCGTCAAGGGCCTTCGATCGAGTCCAGAAGTCTCCAGATTTGTTCGTTGCTGGTTCCGCTACACCCAAGGTCCATGGGAGGAGTTGGAATCGTGCTCCAATAGTAGGCATAACCACCTCTGGCCTATGCATCAAATGGTCCACACACATCGATGTGTACCAGGGCAAGTAACTCAGTGGCCCTTTTCCCTTACCCTACAAAGGGTAACTTGGCCATCTTTCTCCGAAGACAAGATTCACAAGCTGGATACGATTTTAGGTTAAGAGAGCCAAGGATTCTATCTTTTTTTAGTTTGTTTATCTTGTCCTCTCCAATATGGCTTAGTCTATGATGCCACAAGTACTTCTGGTTAATTTCATTTCTGAGTCTCTTTTGGCCTCCAGTACTCACTACTTGCTCGTTTAAATTCACATTCACATCAATATGCAAGTGATAAAGATTGTCAATTAAAAGACCTCATGTAATCAATTTATTTTATAAATAAATGGAATAAAAGTCTTTATTGAAACTAATTTCAAAACCTTCCTATGCTAGAACAAACACAAAAATCAAATTTCGACTAGCTACAAGAATATAATAACAGTCTTTAAAATCAAATCTGAAACTAGATGGTAATCAAAGAGGATAGGTACCAACGACCTCTATAGTGATTTTTGCTCCATTGCCGATCTGAAAATTCATGTCACCTTCTCTTAACCTCCTACTTTCTATTAGACCCTGCATTGAGGTACATATATGAGTACTCGAGCCAGAGTCTAATATCTAACTAGAAGTAGAAGAAATCATAAGGTTAGATTTAATTATAAGTATATCTTCGGAAGGTTTATCATCTTTTTTGATCTTTAGGCTCTCCAGGTAGAGTGGACGGTGGCCTTCAGCATCATAGTGGAAATACTTTCTTTTACTTCGGCTTTCTTAGAAACTTTTTTCTTTGGTCTGCTCTCTTTTTTCTGCTTCTTAGTAGATTTGATCTTCATCTTCCCAGTAGACTTTCTCTTGAAAAAAATCTGCTCTACAGTAAGAACAGTATCCCTTGAACTCTTCAAGATTCCCTCTGTAGTGACCAACATATTGATCAGTTCGAATATAGTGTAATTGAGCTTGTTCATATAAAAATTTATAATAAATTGACTATATGAACTCATAAAGAATTGAAGGATCGATCCATCTGCAATTCCTTTTGTATCTCTGGCCCAACCTTCCCAAGCTCCTCAATATCCTTGATTACTGTCATACAGTGCTCATAGATAGACTGCCCTTCATACATCTTAAGATTAAAGAGTCTTTTGGACACCTCAAAGCGTGCTGTATGACTCTGCTCACCATACAACTCTTATAGATAAGTGATCATAGGCCTAACAGTGGGCATATGCTCGTGCTGGCTTTACAACTCATTTGACATGAAAGTCAATATATAGCACTTGATCTGACTATCTTCATCTATCCACTTCTCAAAAGCAACCCTTTGCTCAGCAATAGGATGGTGAAATGTGTCCCAAAAAGCCAATCGTCAAGCTGTTGACGGTTGAGCAACCAAGTATTATAATTGATTTGTTAATAAATAAAATATATTTGGCATTTTCATCATAAGCTTTCATCTTCTAATGAACTCCGTTGTTATGATGAAGTCCTTAGGACTATTTAAGTTCGATAAAGAGAGGATTTATCGATTAGTCCTTAAAACTGTTCACGACCAAATGATAGGCTGTTAATAAGGACGACAGCTTCTATCGAGCATAGGTCGCTGTAGGCCATATGGGTTGGTTGTCCTCTTAACCAAGGAGTGTGGAGACACTGGTATGGCGTACAGGTGAGATGTAAGGGTACATCATCATTGAACGTGACCAACTCCAGAGCATTCTACTGTCGAGAATGTCTCTGATGGGATATAGGTATAAGTGTCCCTTAGACTTGAGATCACCTCAGTGACTTGCAAGCAACTCACTGTGCTTTGGTATTGGACTAACTGAATTTCTAATTCAGGGACGGAAGGCTTCTGGGCACAGTCAAGTACTTGCAAAGTCAGAGTGTGATCGAGATGGGATTGACCACTCCAAGAGTTGGAGAAGAATGAGTCGCTGTATTTCAATTTAGCAAAACCTTGGCCAGGGTAATCCATCAGATGGATTTGATATTTTGAAATACAATGTGGACAACCTGATCAGAGTTGACAGTTGAGCTCTGGGGTGTCCTATGATCATTTTGGTCAAGGGGATGAATTATATGAAAACTATATCCGCATGGGTTCTAAGGATGTTGTTCTACACATTCGACCTATCCGGTCGTCGGGTATCATTGCTAGATGGTCACTTCGATTGGTATAGAAATTTGTTCCTATGCTATCGGCTTAGGTTCGGACCTATGAGGTCACACATATTAGAGTTCATGATCCGATCGGATGGTTGATCAACGATTAAGAATCGTTCTAGGGTTAGATGATCAATACGATTGATATTTAACCCAGTGCAAGTGTTGCAGGAGGATCGATTAGCAATTTGATTGCTAATTAGCTTAATTTGATTAAGCCAATGGGCTGAGATTAAGTCTAATTAAATATGATTTAATTAGATTTGGTTTGGGCTTGATTGGATCAAGTCCAATTGGTTTATTGGATAAGCCAAGTGCAAGGAAAGACTAGTCCTAGTTCAACTAGGACTTGGGTCAATCTAATTTCTAATTTGATTAGAAAATTAAATCAGATTTAAATCTAATTTAATCTGATTAAATTAGGTTCTTAATTGGGTTAAGACCTATTTTAATTGGGTTGATCTAATTTTGATTTGATTTGGTTTGGGAAACCAAATTAAAACAAGTTATGAGACAGAATCCTAGTAGGACTAGGATTCCACCTTGCACCACATAAACCTTCTCCACGCCCTCTCTCTTATTCAACGCCAATCTCCACTTATTTTGTGGGACGAAAGCCCTCTCTCAGATCTCTCCCACGTTCACAAAAGGTCTCCTCTCTTCTTTCTTACATGGAAGGTGATTTGGATCAAATCTAAAAGGAATAAGTTTGGATTTCGAATTCTATGAGATAGAGTTTTAGAAATCCAAAACTCTTTCAATTTTGCACCGAATTTATCCAAATTTTTTTTAGAATTTTCGTGGCTTTTAGGGTTTACATTGTGCACCCTTTTCTGTTGATCCATCCACAAAAATATGAAGGAGGTGCTCAAGAGTTGGGCGTCCCTTTACTTGCCATGTTTGGATAAGCCTTGACTAGGTGTTTGACCTAGACAAGGACTCTATCATATCTCTCTATATAAGACGAGTTTCTTTGTAAAATTTTAAGGGGAGATAGATATTTGAGAGTCCTTTCTGCCATCCAAAAATCAGAGAGAAATACCTTTGGGTCGTGGAGATATAAAAGACGCAAGTTTGGGTGTCTAGAGAGAAAAACGTGAAGAAGAAGAGGGTCTTCTTCTAGGGTTTTTATTTTCATATCTTTCCTCCTTCCATCTTGAGTTTCCTGAGAGCGTCTCAGATCTAAAACTCCTCCTTCTACTTTCCATCTTTGGAAGAGTCCAAATCAAGAAGAAGGAGGCACCTGATCAACCATCAAAGAAGGATCAGCGCAGTACTAGCATACTGTGCTGATTTCCTGAAGCAGGACTTCTGATCGAGATTCGTGGGCTCGTGTGGACGACTCCTAGAGGCCGGACGCGTGTGCGGCTTGCAACATCATTCTTAAGCCCGGATCAGCGAGGTTAGAGCGTCTAACTTGCAAGGTAATAGATCTGATCTATTATTTAATACATACATTAGATGTAGCTAGTATAGAAACATGTTGATATGATCAACATGTAGTTCATACTATATTTATATATATTTTAATTTTTGATTTAATGCTATGTAATAATCATGTAATAGGATCTTAGATCTAGGGATTTTCTGATCTTAGAAAATAAATTTTGATTTATTTTAGTCTTCCGCTGTATGATCTTGAAAAAGTTTCAAGATCTAACCCTGAAACCCTAGATCTGGTTCCTTCAATTGGTATCAGAGCCTAGGTTCTTTATTACATGATTATTTATACATGCTTAGATTATTTTTTAGATTAGATCTAATTTATAATCTGATTATTAAATCTGAAATTAAAATTTTAGATCAATCACAAACTGCAAGGTTGTCCTGCTGTAAGGTTTACCCCTTACAGTGCAAAGGTTGTCCTAGTTTGTGTAGATCTATCTTTAATCATAAATTTGTTAGATATGATCTAGATTAAATTTATGATTTATTAGATTTAAAAGATGTTTAAATCTGAAATAAAATCTCTTTGTTAATAATTTTTATGCAAAGAAATTATTTAAAGTTGAAATTGTTTCAATTACATGAACCTGTTTAGATTAGATCTAAAGTAGTTTCATGTTTATTTCACTTGCATCTTGATTATGAATCAAACATGCAATATGATTGATAGAATCATATTGTAAAATTGTTTTACAAATATGAAAATGATTTTTTGAAAAGCCAAACCCAACCCTCAGTCCAAAACTTAATTAAGAATTAAGAAGTTGTTTGATTAGGTTCTAGGATTGTGAATTGAAGAACCTAAGACACAAATCATAACACATTGGGTTAATGGGTTAGTGGGAACTAGGTCCATTAATTGGGTTAGACCTATGGTTAGATTAAAGATGGACTTAATTAGAGAATTGACTAAATCTAATCAATTGTTGTCTTAGATTAGGTCAAGGATTCTCTAGATCAATTACAATAGTTGTAGTTGGTCAAGTCCATGTCTTTAACGAGAACTAAATGGACTTGATTCTTGGCTAAGCGGTCTAGCACGAACTGTTAGGTTGATCTAATCGAAACTAATTAAACCAGTTGGTGTCTAAGGTAAATCAGACCGGTGGTTTTTAATTGGGAGCCCGCTTACCTGGCCATTTCTGATGGTGTCTAAGGCAAGCTTTGGCAGACCCTCCCACTGATCGAACTTACCTGGCCTCTTGGTGAAATTATGTTTTGATCGGATCACTTGACTATTCGAGCTGACCCATGTCAGCTAGGTAAATCAGTGTGACTGATTTAGGTGCTCCTAGACCAGCCCTGGTCTCCCTTAAGCTGACTTGGTGAAGCCAATGGGAGGATCATGATAAGCTGGTTCATCTGACCTCATCCTCTATATTATTTAATCCTCTAAAATTATTAGGTCCTTAAAATGATAAAGTTATGGAGATAACTGAGTCATAGCCTCCCATTAAGGTGTTTGATAATGAGTCCATGAACTCAATAATCATTGCAGACCCAAAGGCCTGGTGCTTGTTGACTAATGGAATTATCACTCATCATATGACGACTTGGAAGTATCTCTCTAATGGTGGTTAGGTGAGCCAACCAAAGTTGGGCTTAATCATTCGTTGGTTAGATACACCAAGTATGATCATGTTAATGGTTGGACCTAACCGGATCCTTACAGTGGAGGCCAAAGCCTACTGATTAGGTTTCTGGGGCAAAATTAAAATTACTAGAAATTGTTTAGAGAAACAATTGGTTATGAACCTACCCTTAGATGTACATGGGTTGGCCAACCAAAGTTGGGCTTGTGTGCAGTCTAAGTGGATTCTAGTACCCACTAAGGAATTAGGGTAATTCCTCGAATTGGAGGTAGAGGCTACCAATTCGAATAAAATAGTGGGAGAAACCTTTTGATTAAAGTCCAAATCTTTAGGTTTAATGAATCAATTACTAATTAGGTTATGGTTCTCCTTTGTGCAAATATGGCCACTTCCCTATCGCTCCGATCATTGTTGGACAATGATAAGTTGGTGGGACCCAACTTCGGTAGCTGGTACCGAAAGTTGAAGATAGTCCTGGAGCATGAACGGATCCTATATGTGATAATGGATCCTGCACCTGAGGAGCCAGCTGTCAATGCATGTGGAACAGTCAGAGACACTTACCAGAAGTGGCTCAGTGACCGGACCATGGTGCGCTGTATCATGCTGGCTGCTATCATGAGCGATGAGTTCAGTCGTAGATTCGAGACGGCTCAGCCAAAGGACATGCTTCAAGTGTTGGAGGATACCTTTGGCACACCCGATGACGTAGAGAGGCACAAGACTAGTTGTGCCATCTTCAACGCCAAAATACGGGATAGAGTCTCTATCACTGATCATGTATTGTACATGATCGAGCTGATGGAACGATTGAGCAAGCTCGGCTTTTCCTTGCATGAGCAGCTTGGGAAAGATGCAATACTGAACTCGCTGCCCAAGTCTTGTCTCCCATTCCTCACTCATTATAGAATGACAAAGCCTGAAGTAAACTGCCATGGGTTAATGGGGTTGCTTCAGAACTTTGAGAAGGATCACCAACTCCTCAAGGAGTCGGTGAACTCAGTGAACTCAGTGGGAGGTTCATCTTCTGGTTCTCGACCCTTTGAGAAAGGAAAGAAGAACAAGAAGAAGAAAGTCAAGAAGGTGCAAGTTCAGGCTGGGACATCTGTGCAGAGCCAGACCAAAAAGATCAAGCCTGATAAAAGTCTATTCTACTGGCAAACACCCTAGATTAGATAGTGTGTCAAATATCTACTTATGGCATTGGAGGCTAGGTCATATAAATAAGAACAGAATAAACAGGTTGACTCAAGAGGGAATCCTCAAAGTCAGTGATTGTGAATCACTTGCAACCTGTGAGTTCTGTCTTCTTGGTAAAATGACCAAGTCACCTTTTACTGGAAAAGGTGAGAGAGCTACTGAGCTCTTGGGCCTAGTACATACTGATGTATGTGGGCCCATGAGCACCAGTGCTAGAGGTGGATATTTCTACTTCATAGCTTTCACGGATGACCTATACCTATATGGATATGTCTATCTGATGAAACATAAGTCGGATTCATTTGAAATGTTCAAACGATTCCGAAGTGAAGTTGAAAAACAAACTGGGAAGAGTATTAAAACTCTTCGATCTGATCGAGGAGGAGAATACCTTTCTAGTGAGTTTCTCACATATCTAGGAGAGAATGGGATTTTCTCCCAATGGACTCCTCCAGGAACACCACAGCATAATGGTGTGTTTGAAAGGAGGAATCAGACTTTGTTAGACATGGTCCGATCCATGATGGGTTTTTGCTAGCTTGCTGATATCCTTCTGGGGATATGCACTCAAATCGGCCTGTTATCTGTTAAATAGGATTCCAAGTAAGTCTGTAATTAAGACTCCATATGAGATATGGACGGGACGTAAGCCAGCACTTTCACACCTTAGGGTCTGGGGGTGCCCGGCCTATGTCAAACGATTAGTCACAGACAAACTTGGACCTAGGTCTGACAAATGCTCATTGATAGGGTACCCCAAAGAGACAAAAAGATATTTTTTCTACCATGCTGATGAACAAAAGGTGTTCGTCAGCCTTAAGGCAATCTTTTTAGAAAAGGAGTTCCTTGGTGAAGGAACCGTTGCCTCTAAGGTTGAACTTGATGAAGTTCAACAGGTAGAAGGACCGACACCAATAGCTGAACCTGAGTCGGATATGATTAGATCAGATCCGGAGCCCAATATACCTGCACCATTAAGGCGATCCGGTAGAGTACCACGTCAGCCGGACAGATACTACGGTTTCTTGGTCCGGGATGGTGATCCCATCGAACTTGATGAGAATAATGAGGATCCGATCACCTATATGGATGCTATGCAGAGACCTGATTTCGAGAAATGGCTTGAAGCCATGAAATCCAAAATGGAGTCCATGAAGGTCAACGATGTATGGACATTGGTTGACCCACCTGAAGGGGTTAAACCCATTGGGTGTAAATGGGTCTTCAAAAGGAAGAGGGGCGCAGACGGAAAGGTGGAGACCTATAAAGCCCGTCTGGTTGCCAAGGGGTATCGTCAACGTTATGGTATTGACTATGACGAGACGTTTTCCCCTGTGGCAATGCTCAAATCTATTCGGATAATGCTTGCAATAGCTGCCCATCTGGATTATGAGATCTGGCAGATGGATGTAAAGACAGCTTTCCTGATGGGAGAGCTGACTGAAGAGGTGTATATGATACAACCTGAAGGGTTTACATCCACAGATGAGTCCAAGGTGTGCAGCTTCAGAGATCCATTTATGGATTGAAGCAAGCTTCTCGGAGTTGGAACATGCGTTTTGATAAGGTGATCAAAACGTATGGCTTCATTAAGAATGGAGAAGAGCCCTGCATCTATAAATGGGCAAATGGTCCAGTTGTGGTATTCCTTGTCTTGTACGTGGATGACATTCTCTTAATCGGGAATGACATCCCCGCACTACAAGGAATAAAAGTTTGGTTGTCATCATAGTTCTCCATGAAGGACTTGGGTGAAGCATCCTACATCCTAGGGATGAAGATCTATAGGGATAGATCTAAAAGGATGCTTGGGTTATCCCAGTCCATGTACATAGATACTGTGCTGAAGAGGTTCAGCATGGAGAATTCCAAGAAGGGCTATCTACCGATAGGCCAAGGAATTTCTCTCTCTAAGAAGGATTGTCCGACAACTCCTGAAGAGAGAGAGCGTATGAGTAGAGCCCCATATGCTTCAGCCGTGGGATCTATCATGTACGCCATGACATGTACAAGACCAGATGTGGCATACTCACTAGGAGTAGTGAGTAGATACCAATCTGATCCTGGAGAAAACCACTGGAAAGTGGTTAAAGCCATCCTTAAGTATTTGAGAAATACTAAGGACCAATGGTTGGTTTATGACGAGTCAGATCTGAAACTTGTGGGGTTCACAGACTCCAGCTTTCAATCTGACCATGATGATAGCAGGAGTGTGTCGGGTTATATCTTTACTCTGAATGGTGGAGCCATCTGCTGGAAGAGTTCCAAGCAGCATACTGTGGCGGACTCTGTTTGTGAAGCGGAGTACATCGCAGCATCGGATGCCGCGAAGGAAGTTGTATGGCTGAGGAAATTCATCAATGAACTTGGAGTAGCATCCTCCTTCGATGGTCCAGTCCTGCTCTACTGCGACAGCACTGGTATCATAGCTCAGGTGAAGGAACCCAAAGCACATCAGCGGATGAAGCACATCTTGCACCGCTTCCACCTGGTCCGAGAGATCGTGGATCGAGGTGACGTCGACCTTCAGAAGATCGACTGAAAGGAGAACCTAGCTGACCCCTTCACTAGAGCCCTGGCAATAAAGGAGTTCGACAACCACAAGTCGAAGATGGGTATTAGATACTGTGTCGAGTGGCTTTAGGACAAGTGGGAGTTGTTGGGAAATGTGTCCCAAAAAGCCAATCGTCAAGCTGTTGACGGTTGAGCAACCAAGTATTATAATTGATTTGTTAATAAATAAAATATATTTGGCATTTTCATCATAAGCTTTCATCTTCTAATGAACTCCATTGTTATGATGAAGTCCTTAGGACTATTTAAGTTCGATAAAGAGAGGATTTATCGATTAGTCCTTAAAACTGTTCACGACCAAATGATAGGCTGTTAATAAGGACGACAGCTTCTATCGAGCATAGGTCGCTGTAGGCCATATGGGTTGGTTGTCCTCTTAACCAAGGAGTGTGGAGACACTGGTATGGCGTACAGGTGAGATGTAAGGGTACATCATCATGGAACGTGACCAACTCCAGAGCATTCTACTGTCGAGAATGTCTCTGATGGGATATAGGTATAAGTGTCCCTTAGACTTGAGATCACCTCAGTGACTTGCAAGCAACTCACTGTGCTTTGGTACTGGACTAACTGAATTTCTAATTCAGGGATGGAAGGCTTCTGGGCACAGTCAAGTACTTGCAAAGTCAGAGTGTGATCGAGATGGGATTGACCACTCCAAGAGTTGGAGAAGAATGAGTCGCTGTATTTCAATTTAGCAAAACCTTGGCCAGGGTAATCCATCATATGGATTTGATATTTTGAAATACAATGTGGACAACCTGATCAGAGTTGACAGTTGAGCTCTGGGGTGTCCTATGATCATTTTGGTCAAGGGGATGAATTATATGAAAACTATATCCGCATGGGTTCTAAGGATGTTGTTCTACACATTCGACCTATCCGGTCGTCGGGTATCATTGCTAGATGGTCACTTCGATTGGTATAGAAATTTGTTCCTATGCTACCGGCTTAGGTTCGGACCTATGAGGTCACACACATTAGAGTTCATGATCCGATCGGATGGTTGATCAACGATTAAGAATCGTTCTAGGGTTAGATGATCAATACGATTGATATTTAACCCAGTGCAAGTGTTGCAGGAGGATCGATTAGCAATTTGATTGCTAATTAGCTTAATTTGATTAAGCCAATGGGCTGAGATTAAGTCTAATTAAATATGATTTAATTAGATTTGGTTTGGGCTTGATTGGATCAAGTCCAATTGGTTTATTGGATAAGCCAAGTGCAAGGAAAGACTAGTCCTAGTTCAACTAGGACTTGGGTCAATCTAATTTCTAATTTGATTAGAAAATTAAATCAGATTTAAATCTAATTTAATCTGATTAAATTAGATTCTTAATTAGGTTAAGACCTATTTTAATTGGGTTGATCTAATTTTGATTTGATTTGGTTTGGGAAACCAAATTAAAACAAGTTATGAGACAGAATCCTAGTAGGACTAGGATTCCACCTTGCACCACATAAACCTTCTCCACGCCCTCTCTCTTATTCAACGCCAATCTCCACTTATTTTGTGCGACAAAAGCCCTCTCTCAGATCTCTCCCATGTTCACAAAAGGTCTCCTCTCTTCTTTCTTACATGGAAGGTGATTTGGATCAAATCTAAAAGGAATAAGTTTGGATTTCGAATTCTATGAGATAGAGTTTTAGAAATCCAAAACTCTTTCAATTTTGCACCGAATTTATCCAATTTTTTTTTGAAATTTTCGTAGTTTTTAGGGTTTACATTGTGCACCCTTTTCTGTTGATCCATCCACGAAAATATGAAGGAGGTGCTCAAGAGTTGGGCGTCCCTTTACTTGCCATGTTTGGATAAGCCTTGACTAGGTGTTTGACCTAGACAAGGACTCTATCATATCTCTCTGTATAAGATGAGTTTCTTCATAAAATTTTAAGGGGAGATAGATATTTGAGAGGCCTTTCTGCCATCCAAAAATTTGAGAGAAATACCTTTGGGTCGTGGAGATATAAAAGATGCAAGTTTGGGTGTCTAGAGAGAAAAACGTGAAGAAGAAGAGGGTCTTCTTCTAGGGTTTTTATTTTCATATCTTTCCTCCTTCCATCTTGAGTTTCCTGAGAGCGTCTCAGATCTGAAACTCCTCCTTCTACTTTCCATCTTTGGAAGAGTCCAAATCAAGAAGAAGGAGGCACCTGATCAACCATCAAAGAAGGATCAGCGCAGTACTAGCATACTGTGCTGATTTCCTGAAGCAGGACTTCTGATCGAGATTCGTGGGCTCGTGTGGACGACTCCTAGAGGCCGGACGCGTGTGCGGCTTGCAATATCATCCTTAAGCCTGGATCAGCGAGGTTAGAGCGTCTAACTTGCAAGGTAATAGATCTGATCTATTATTTAATACATACATTAGATGTAGCTAGTATAGAAACATGTTGATATGATCAACATGTAGTTCATACTATATTTATATATATTTTAATTTTTAATTTAATGCTATGTAATAATCATGTAATAGGATCTTAGATCTAGGGATTTTCTAATCTTAGAAAATAAATTTTGATTTATTTTAGTCTTCCGCTGTATGATCTTGAAAAAGTTTCAAGATCTAACCCTGAAACCCTAGATCTGGTTCCTTCAGGTTTGGTAATATTATGGGTTCCTGATCGAGTACATGACTTAACTTTTTTGAGGTCAGAATAATTTTGAGATTTCTGAGTCAGTCTTTGTAATTGGTATCGATCAAACAATTGATTTCAAGGATGCGGGCTAGAGGATTTGAGGCTGATATGGTTTAACTGCGAGAGTAGAGATTTAAGTTGGACTTTTATACTTTAATATTATATTTTCTTTTAGAGACTTTAAGATGCAAACAATGACCTCCACTCATTTTTTAGATCCCTCTACTCTCCGAAAAGGAATCAAAAATCCTAACGCAACAAAAGATTCCTAGTAGCTGTGGTCCCACTGATGCCATGCACCTCACCTAATAGTTATTGGCAACATGCACACTAATGCATAGGCAACTCTTTGCCTAGATACTTCTCTAAGCATGTTATAGTGACTTGGTCTCTAAGTCATGTGGGCTCACCTAACAACTATTGTCCACACTCCTTAGTTAAGTCTGACCCACCGTTCACAAATAGGTGCAAGGCTATCATTGGGTCCTTCACCTAATAGTTATTGGACCCAACTCCATCCTTATCCTGAAGTAACTCTTTGTTAATAGAGTGGTTGCGTGTTCCCAATGCAACTGAACCACTGTGACCAGTCGAGAACAATCTGAAAGGTTTTAATACAATGACGGAAGCATGGATTTCAAAGCAATTATTATAAAATTATAAAAATAAAACCTAACTCCAAGATCACCTTATCAGAAATTAAACCATATAATATACATTAATATCAAATAAAAGATATAGAAACATACCTCTTATCGCTAAACCCTGATTTGTGCTTAGTTGCCGGCAGCAATCTGTTTGGGTTTCCACCAGGTGCCCACGTGTTCACCCTCCAACGTTGATCCACACGGGGACTCGATCAACTCTCTAGCACTTATTAGAAAATACTCTGCAATTAAATTCTGATTTATCAGAATTTAAATGCAATTTGGGCAGAACCTCCTTTCTTGGCTTTGCTGTCACACTGTTGGACCTTTTCTTCCCTTTCTTTCTTGCTCCTTGTCTCTTTAATTTTTATTCCAATTCTCTAAGCCTTTTGGAAGATTTCTTGTCCTTTATCAGGACCTTATCTAGGCTAGAGAGAAAGCATAAAGAAAATTGGACAAGCAGAGCCTCTTGTAAGAAAGAAAGAAGATTTCTGAATACCCGAGACTCCTCGGCATGCACCCCTATTTATATTGCACGTAAAGGTGCAATCCAAAACATCTCACGCCCTCTTACAATTTATCTCATGCCTCTTGTCTATTTCTCATGCCCCATAAGTTAAGAAATGCCATGTGTACATCAAAGTTGGGTTGAAGAGATGCCTTATTTCAGAAAGACTCTTCGATCTTAACTTACGGTGTTTAGATGAGAAGTCATGAAGCTTCTCTTATTGGCGCCATCAACCCATGCCTTTGGATCTGGAAGGAAGCCCATCCAATGGCCAAGATAGATGGTGCCAACTTGAAGATTGGCGCAAGAGATTAAGGGGCATGGATAATTTAAAACTTATCTCCCCATTTGAAATTTCAAAGGGGCGCTTCCAAGAGGTGGCGCATGGATTTAATCCTTATCCCTTCTCTTAATTCTTCTACGATGAGTTTAATACTCAGAAGGACTCTTAGGCACCTCCTAAGATATTTGAAATACATTCGTAGAATAAAAGTTATGGAGAAAGAAAAAAAAATAGGATAGACCTTATCTAAAGGTGGCGCCAACTCCATCCATGCGCCATGTGGCTCATGCGCATGGATTCAAATCCACACGCCAAGAGAGAGACTCTTAGGCATGTGGTTCTCTAGTTTTTGACACCCAACAGAAAGCCCAATTAAAACACTTCGAACCCACTTCAAGACCAAATCCAATTTGGCTCAAATTGGTTCTAAATTAGCCCAAATCGGAACCCGATTCGAATTCGATTCGAATCTAAATGCTAGGGTTTGCAACATGTGCTAGCATGTTCAACTTGCAAACATGGTTTAATCAAATTAAACCCATGATGAATTCTCTTTGTGTGTGACCCATTGGGTTCCATATCTAGCCAGCAGTGAGTCCAGATGCAATTTAAACTAATTTGGTTAGAACACAATCTAGCCGATTTAGGTCAAATCAAGCTGAACCGTTTTGATCCATCAGAATAGCTTTTAATTAATGATCAAATTAAACTCTTTAATTTGATCAAACTCACAAAATATGATTGACATCTAGCAACGTATCATGTCTACCTGGTAGATATGGAATTTTGATGGAAATACCAAAAATACCCTTCAGTGAAAATTACCGTGCAACTTGATCTTACGATCATCCTGCATCCCGAATATAAGTTTGGGTATGGAAAAATATCAAACCTAATTTTATATTTATATTTTTCTTGATCAAATAATAATGATTCGATTTATAAAATATTAGAAATTATTTCTAAATTTTTTTTTATAATGCTCTGATCAAAGTCTTCCTGAATCATTATTTGATTGAAGCAGATAGGATGCGATCTCCTCTTACTAGGAGTGATCGTTTCCATATTGACCTACTCACAACCTTCATAAGCAATCCATCATATCCAGAACACCCCGTACATGATAAAATCATGAATGAGTATGATCCAAAATATGGATTCATGCTTATAAGGTTCTATGGCAGTCTCAGGTCAAAAGATTTACATGCACAATTCCCACTATGAGAAAAAATCTATTGACATGTAGATAAGACTCCATCAGATGTTCTTTAATTGGATCAATTCAGTGAATTCATTCTCTAATGAACACTTACATCCTTATATTAGTGTCATACACAAGTAATTGTGAGATCAATTACCCTCTCTGCCGAGCATACACAGGATGTACCAGTCTTATCGGAAACATTGATCCCCTACTCAATGTTCCATCGACTAAGAATATTTAAAATTAGAGTTTTAAGATTTTAGGTCTCACTTGGTATGATCGCATCATAACCCTAAAACCATAGCCCTAATTTATGGGGTTCATCAAAATAAGATGCAGCATATGATGAACTAAATGCCTTTATTTATTTAAAACATCAGTACATGAGTTGTCGGGAGACAAAAAAAAATATCCATCTATTTATACATTTTGATTGGCTTATAGGGCATGTTGGTGCAAAAATTCGCTTACGTCGGAGAAGCTGGAGTCGCGGTCACTGCCGGGACCTGCAAAAGAAGTCTAAACCGGAGGTGGGATTGCTCCGGCAAGACCCTCCGATACTCAAGTCAGTTCTCTTCCTCAACAGAAATGGAGTGCTCGAACAGAAATTTTAGCAGAGTTTCTAGGTAAAAATGAGAGCTTATAGAATAACGTATCTGGGGTTCCCCCTTTTATAGGCAGAGGGGGCAATAAACTGATAGCGATGTCTGTAACCGTCTGGAAGTGGGCTGCCCATAGTCAGGAGAAGTTTGTTGCGAAGAGTAGTGGAGTGGACCCGTGGCTATCACCGGGGTGTGTCACGTGGAGTCTGCCACGAGGAGCAGAGCGACGTCCGTTGTCGCGACTTGCCAGAGAATGGAAGAATCGTGCGGTATCCGTTGCAGGAAGTGGAGCAAGATCGTGGCCATTATTATGGCCTGCCAGGGAGTGATGGAACCGCATGGAATCCATCGCAGGAGATGGAGCAGAGTCGTGGAGTGATGGAGCCGCGTGGAATCTGCCGCAGGGAGTGGAGCAGAGTCGTGGAGTGATGGAGCCGCGTGGAATCTGCCACAGGGAGTGGAGCAGAATCGCGGCCGTTACTGCGGTGCGCCAGGGAGTGAAGGTCTGCTGACTGAAGTCTGACTGGAGTGTCTAGCGGAGAGAGGTAGTTAGCCATCCGTCCGAGAGGAGCTCGGAGTCCGGCTCCCGTAGGGGTCCGGGCGGAGTCTTCCTGCGATTAAAGTCAGGGGCAAAGTCCGGCTCCCGTAGGAGTCCGGACGAAGGTTAGCAGCAGTTGAAGTTGGAGACGGAGCCCGGCTCCCGTAGGAGTCCGAACGGAGTCCACTTGCAGTTGGAGTTGTGGGCGGAGTCCGGCTCTCGTAGGAGTCCGGACGAGGCTTACCAACAGTTGAAGTTGGAGACGGAGCCCGGCTTCCGTAGGAGTCCGGGCGGAGTCTACTTGCAGTTGGAGTTGTGGGTGGAGTCCGGCTCCCGTAAGAGTCCGGACGAGGTCTGTCTATAGCCGGAGTTGGGGATGAGGCCCGGCTCCCGTAGGGGTCCGGGCAGAGTCTTCCTGCAATTAAAGTCAGGGGCGAAGTCCGGCTCCCGTAGGAGTCCGGACGAAGCTTACCAGCAGTTGAAGTTGGGAACGGAGCCCGGCTACCATAGGAGTCCGGGCAGATTCTACTTGCAGTTGGAGTTGTGGGCGGAGTTCGGCTTCCGTAGGAGTCTGGACGAGGCTTACCAGTAGTTAAAGTTGTGGACGGAGCCCGACTCCCATAGGAGTCCGGACGGAGTCTACTTACAGTTGGAGTTGTGGGCGGAGTCCGGCTCCCGTAGGAGTCCGGACGAGATCTGTCTGCAGTCGGAGTCGGGGATAAGGCCCGACTCCCGTAGGGGTCTGGGCGGAGTCTTCCTGCAATTAAAGTCAGGGGCGAAGTCCGGCTCCCGTAGGAGTCCGGACAAAGCTTACCAGCAGTTGAAGTTGGGGATGGAGCCCGGCTCCCGTAGGAGTCCGGGTGGAGTCTACTTGCAGTTAGAGTTGTGGGTGGAGTCCGGCTCCCGTAGGAGTCCGGACGAGGTCTGTCTACAGTCGGAGTCGGGGACGAGGTCCAGCTCCCGTAGTGGTCCGGGCGGAGTCTTCCTGCAATTAAAGTCAGGGGCGAGTCCGACTCCCGTAGGAGTCCGGACGAAGCATACCAGCAGTTGAAGTTGGGGACGGAGCCCGGCTCCCGTAGGAGTCCGGGTGGAGTCTGCTTACAGTTGGAGTTATGGGCGGAGTCCAGCTCCCGTAGGAGTCTGGACAAGATCTATCTGCAGCCGGAGTCGGGGATGAGGCCCGGCTCCCGTAGGGGTCCGGGCGGAGTCTTCCTGCAATTAAAGTCAGGGGCGAAGTCCGGCTCCCGTAGGAGTCCGGACGAAGCTTACCAGCAGTTGAAGTTGGGGACGGAGCCCGGCTCCCGTAGGAGTCCGGGCGGAGTCTACTTGCAGTTGGAGTTGTGGACGGAGTCAGGCTCCCGTAGGAGTCCGGATGAGGTCTGTCTGCAGCCGGAGTCAGGGATGAGGCCCGGCTCCCGTAGGGGTCCGGGCGGAGTCTTCCTGCAATTAATGCCAGGGGCGAAGTCCGACTCCTGTAGGAGTCCGGACGAAGCTTACCAGCAGTCAGAGTTGGGGATGGAGCCCGGCTCCCGTAGGAGTCCGGGCGGAGTCCACTTGCAGTTGGAGTTGTGGGCGGAGTCTGGCTCCCGTAGGAGTCCGGACGAGGCTTACCAGTAGTTGAAGTTGGGGATGGAGCCCAGCTCCCATAGTAGTCCGGACAGAGTCTACTTGCAGTTGGAGTTGTGGGCAGAGTCCGGCTCCCGTAGGAGTCCGGACGAGGTCTGTCTGCAGCCGGAGTCGGGGACGAAGCCCGGCTCCCATAGGGGTCCGGGCGGAGTCTTCCTGCATTAAAGTCGGTGGTGAAGTCCGGCTCCCGTAGGAGTCCGGACGAAGCTTACCAGTAGTTGAAGTTGGGGATGGAGCCCAGCTCCCGTAGGAGTCCGGGCGGAGTCTACTTGCAGTTGGAGTTGTGGGCGGAGTTCGGCTCCCGTAGGAGTCCGGACAAGGCTTACCAGCAGTTGAAGTTGGAGATGGAGCCCGGCTCCCTAGGAGTCCGGGTGGAGTCTACTTGCAGTTGGAGTTATGGGCGGAGTCCGACTCCCGTAGGAGTCCGGACGAGGTCTGTCTGCAGCCGGAGTCGGGGACGAGGCCCGGCTCCCGTAGGGGTCTGGGTGAAGCCTTTCAGCAGTTGAGGCTGGGAACGAAGTTCGGCTCCCGTAGGAGTCCGGACGAAGTCTCCCTGTAGCTGGCGAGATCAGGCTCCCGTAGGAGTCCAGTTAAAGTCTATCTATAATTAAAGTCAGAGGCGAGGTCCGGCTCTCGTAGGAGCCCGGACGAAGTTTACCTGCAAGCGAAGTCGGGGGTGGAGTCCGGCTCCCGTAGGAGTCCGAACAGAATTTACCTGTAAGTGTAGTCGTGGGCGGAGCTCGGCTCCCGTAGGAGTCCGGACGAAGTCTCCCTGTAGCTGGAGAGATCAGGCTCCCGTAGGAGTCTGGACGTCGTGAAGAATCCGGTTGGTGCTGGCGGGGTCCTGCTCATCGACAAAACTTGGGAGTGTGGTGGAGGCTCAGCTGTCTGGGAGGTTCGAAGAGACGTTGCCAGAGGTCGAAAGTCAGTTGGATCCCCGGAGGGTCGCTCCCATCACGAACTTTGGCTAGGGGGTATTTTATACCCAACACCAGTCCCCCTACTTTCGAGTTCGAATTTCGAATGAAGGAAGTATAGAAAGATCGTCACAGCCGAAGTTCTCCCCTTGACGTCCGCGCGCGACTGTCCTCAGATATGTTGGCATTTAATGCGCGCATGCTGGAGTCTTTTTTCGATTAGGGCGATCTGAAGAGTCTTTTCGGAACTCCCACCAGGACGTGATCCCAAGCGTCGTGCCATGAAAGTTTGCGAACGGTCAACCCCAGGTCACGGTGAGTGGGACATGCGGGACACGTGGTGGGCACTGGTTGGCCTAGGGACACCTGCCACCATAATTGCACCAGGCTCCGTAGCCTATTTAAACCCCCCACCCTTCCTCCAGGGGCTTCACTTCGCCTGAGGGATGACATCTTTTTTTTGCCTGAGAGCTTAGCCACTCAGCCACTCCATCGGTGCCCCTTCCAACTCTGAGCGTCCTCCGTACCGGTCTTTGCCATCTTCGCTGGCTCTCTGTCGTCTCCAGTCCCCCGATTCCTCTCTAAGCGATTCCCCCGCCAGGGCCTCCACCCCGGAGGCCAACCTCAAGAGGATGCCACGGACTTAGAAGAGTGCAAGGAGGAGAACAATAGTCTGCGAGTTCTCCGATTGTCGAACTGCTGCTGAGGATTCTTGTCGCTTTAAAGGAGGCTCGAGGGAGAATTCCTTCAACAACAGGGGTTTAATAATGGAGACAACCGATGAGGCATTCTGCCTGAGAATTTTGGAGTAGCTGGATGGGGCGACACCGGTCAAGGGGGCAGAGCTGTCATCACAAGCCGTGGTGGGATCTTTGATGTCGTCGGGGCCGAGGAACCAGAAGCGGTCGGCACCGACGGTGGGGCAGTAAAACTTGTTGCGGGGACGGTGGAAGTAGCGTATGCCGACCTTGCCGGAACACTTAGGATTGCGGTTGTCATAGAGCATTCGGTGATGGCGCATATCTCCGGCGCCATCGTCGCCTCCGGGGTAACTCCAGTTCTTCTTGAAACAGGTCGTCGTCGTCGCTGTCGTTGCCTTTGCCGCCCCCTGAATTCTATCCCATCTTTTTCCCCATAGGGTTGGGATTTCGGAGATGGAGTGGGACGAGGTGGGGGGGGAGAGCCGAGAGGTTTATCACACGCACTGGAAAATGCGGCTGGGAAGGACAGAAACAGGAAGAGAAGTTTACAGCTTGAAGTGGCCTCCGGTGTATCCCTTCCGAGCCATGTTTTCGAGCCTTGTAATAATGTATTCTTTTCTGGCCCTCCGGATCTTATAACATACATCTTGTTAGTCGAAAAATGAGAAGGTGATTTTGTTACCTCGTCCGTACTTTGCATCGAATTATTGTCTGCCGAACTTTTTCCTTTACCATTGTTATTGTTGTATTCCCTTCTTTTTTTTTTTTTTTTTTGACGTCATCTGTAGGTTATTGGTGGTTGTAACGCCGGCTCGTCTCTTTTACTCATGTGTTGAATTGTCATTTGTCGAGCTTCTTTTCGACCTTTGTGTCGTTCGGAGGTATCCAATTGTCAACGTATCGACCCATCTTTTTCGCCCGTGGCCGCAGATTCGTCTGGGGCCGCTCAGGTTTGGTGTCCCCATCAGGGCTCGAGCACGGAGGTCTGAGCTTTCGTCACCTTGAGGAAGTCATCTCATCTTGGGCTTGCGTTGAAAGCTTCCGTGAAGGCCGGGGTTCTCTACATCCTAGACGTTGTTTGTTTTCCATTCATCGCTGGCGTAGTCCATCGCTTTCCCTTTTAACTTCTCTCTCCTTTTTCTTTTTCGAGTGGGATTTTTTCCTCCGCTCTTGGTGGGGCTGCGGGAGTTCGGCTCCCGTAGGTGAAGCCGGGGCGAGGTCTGGCTCCCGTGGGAGTCCGAACGGGGTCTACCTGCAATTGAAGTCAGGCAAAATTTGGCTCCCGTAGGAGTCCGGGTGGAGCTTACCAGCGTTCGAAGTCAAGGATGAAGCTCGGCTCCCGTAGGAGTCCGGACGGAGTTTGCCTACAGCCGAAGTTGGAGGAGTCCAGCTCCCGTAAGAGCCCGGATGGAGCTTGCCTGCAGTTGAGGTTGGAGACGGAGTCCGATTCCCGTAGGAGTCCGGACGGAGTCTTCTTACGATCAGAGTCGAGAGCGAAGTCCAGCTCCCGTAGGAGTCCGAACGGAGTTTTATCATGAAAGGGCCGCTGGGGAAGGTCCCCCTTTTTCTCATCTGGTCTTGAATGACCAGACCTTAATTGATGTCGGGACGAGGTTCTTTCCCTATTTCTGTCGTAACAAGTTTCAGCTCTGGTTAGGGTGAGGTTCGCCTCTTGTCCCTAACACGGCTGTAGGGGCACACATGGGCGTCGCTGGGCCCCTCCCCCCATCCGGTCTAAAGAGAACCGGACCTTCGACTTTGCTCAAGTTAGGGCGAGGTTCTCCTCCTGTCTCTAACAGGGCTGTGGGGGTGCATATGAGCGTTGCAGGGCCTCTCCCCCCATCCGATCTTAAGGAAACTGGGTCTTCGACTTTGCTCAAGTTAGGGCGAGGTTCTCCTCCTGTCCCTAACAGGGCTGTGGGGGCGTATATGGGTGTTGCAGGGCCTCTCCCCCCATTCGGTCTAAAGGAAATCAGGCCTTCGACTTTGCTCAAGTTAGGGCGAGGTTCTCCTCCTGTCCCTAACAGGGCTGTGGGGGCGCATATGGGCGTTGCAGGACCTCTCCCCCCATCCGATCTAAAAGGAATCGGGCCTTCGACTTTGCTCAAGTTAGGACGAGGTTCTCCTCCTATCCCTAACAGGGCTGTGGGGGCGTATATGGGCATTGCAGGGCCTCTCCTCCCATCCAGTCTAAAGGGAACCGGGCCTTCGACCTTGTGGTTAACAGCCATAGTTATTATTCCCTCCATCGGAACAGCGTCACCGGTAAACCCTACCAGAGGTGAGCTAATCGGCCTCAAATGGCCGTCAAGGATGGACATTCTTGAAAAAGCATCGTAGAACAAAATGTCGGCCGAACTTCCATTGTCAACAAGGACGCGGCGGACGTAGTAATTTGCTATATTCAAGGAAACTACAACTGCGTCGTTGTGAGGGAATTGAACTCCCTGATCATCTTCTTCAGTAAAGGTTATGGGCTCCTTAATCTTTTGTCGCTTGGAGGGTACGGCCAGTGCGTCGGTTGCTTCCTGTCGGGATCCTCCCGAGATGGTGTTGGCGAAATCCGTCGGAGGCTGATCGTCCGACCACTCCATGTCGGCGACCATTGCCGAAGGATGTGGGGCCTGTGAAACCAGAGGCGAGACCGGGGCCCGAGACGTGGCTGCAGAGGCCGTGGGTCACCGTGTGGATGCTTCGCGAGAAGACATCGGGCGAGGATCTAGTGGGGGGAAGGAGGAGCGGATGTCGAAGAAGATAACCAGAGGCGGTTCCATTGAGTGCTCCTTTAAGAACAAGGGTACTGCGAAGGTTCAAACCCCTTCCTCTAGCGCCAATCCTGTTGGTGCAAAAATCCGCTTACGTCGGAGAAGCTGGAGTCACGATTGCCGTCGGGACCTGCAAAAGAAGTCTAAACCAGAGGTGGGGTTGCTCCGGCAAGACCCTCCGACGCTCAAGTCAGTTCTCTGCCTCAACGGGAATGGAGTGCTCGAACGAAAATTTTAGCAGAGTTTCTAGGTAAAAATGAGAGCTTATAGAATAACGTATCTGGGGTTCCCCCTTTTATAGGCAGAGGGGGCAACAAACTGATAGCGATGCCTGTAACCGTCTGGCAGTGGGCCGCCCATAGTCAGGAGAAGTTTGTTGCGAAGAGTAGTGGAGTGGACCCGTGGCTATCACCGGGGTGTGCCACATGGAGTCTGCCACGAGGAGCGGAGCAGCGTCCGTTGTCACGACTTGCCAGAGAATGGAAGAATCGTGCAGTATCCATCGCAAAAAGTGGAGCAGGATCGTGGCCATTATATGGCCTGCCAGGGAGTGATGGAACCGCGTGGAATCCATCGCAGGAGGTGGAGCAGAGTCATGGAGTGATGGAGCCGTGTGGAATCTGCCGCAGGGAGTGGAGCAGAGTCGTGGAGTGATGGAGCCACGTGGAATCTGCCGCAGGGAGTGGAGTAGAATCGCGACCGTTACTGCGGCGCACCAGGGAGTGAAGGTCTGCCGGCTGAAGTCCGACTGGAGTGTCTGGCGGAGTGAGGTAGTTAGCCATCCGTCCGAGAGGAGCTCGAAGTCTGGCTCCCGTAGGGGTCCGAGCGGAGTCTTCCTGCGATTAAAGTCAGGGGCGAAGTCCGGCTCCCGTAGGAGTCCGGACGAAGCTTACCAGCGGTTGAAGTTGGGGACGGAGCCCGGCTCCCGTAGGAGTCCGGGCAGAGTCCACTTGCAGTTGGAGTTGTGGGCGGAGTCCGACTCCCGTAGGAGTCCGGACGAGGCTTACCAGCAGTTGAAGTTGGGGATGGAGCCTGGCTCCCGTAGGAGTCCGGGCGGAGTCTACTTGTAGTTGGAGTTGTGGGTGGAGTCCGGCTCCCGTAGGAGTCCGGAAGAGGTCTGTCTGCAGTCGGAGTTGGGGACGAGGCCAGGCTCCAGTAGGGGTCCAGGCGGAGTCTTCCTGCAATTAAAGTCAAGGGCGAAGTCCGGCTCCCGTAGGAGTTCGGACGAAGCTTACCAGCAGTTGAAGTTTGGGATGGAGCCCGACTCCCGTAGGAGTCCGGGCGGAGTCTACTTGCAGTTGGAGTTGTGGGGGGAGTTCGGCTCCTGTAGGAGTCCGGACGAGGCTTACCAGCAGTTGAAGTAGGGGATGGAGCCCGGCTCCCGTAGGAGTCCGGGCGGAGTCTACTTGCAGTTGGAGTTGTGGGCGGAGTCTGGCTCCTGTAGGAGACCGGACGAGATCTGTCTATAGCTGGAGTCGAGGATGAGGCCAGGCTCCCGTAGGGGTCCGGGCAGAGTCTTCCTGCAATTAAAGTCAGGGGCAAAGTCCGGCTCCCGTAGGAGTCCGGACGAAGCTTACCAGCAGTTGAAGTTGGGGACGGAGCCCGGCTCCCGTAGGAGTCCGGGCAAAGTCTACTTACAGTTGGAGTTGTGGGCAGAGTCTGGCTCCCGTAGGAGTCCGGACGAGGTCTGTTTGCAGCCGGAGTCGGGGACGAGGCCCGGCTCCCGTAGGGGTCCGGGCGAAGTCTTCCTGTAATTAAAGTCAGGGGCGAAGTCTGGCTCCCGTAGGAGTCCGGACGAAGCTTACCAGCAGTTGAAGTTGGGGACGGAGCCTGGCTCCCGTAGGAGTCCGGGCGGACTCTACTTGCAGTTGGAGTTGTGGGCGGAGTCCGGCTCCCGTAGGAGTCCAGACGAGATCTGTCTGCAGCCGGAGTCGGGGACGAGGCCCGGCTCCCGTAGGGGTCCGGGTGGAGTCTTCCTGCAATTAAAGTCAGGGGCGAAGTCTGGCTCCCGTAGGAGTCCGGATGAAGCTTACCAGCAGTTGAAGTTGGGGACGGAGCCCGGCTCCCGTAGGAGTCCGGGCGGAGTCTACATGCAGTTGGAGTTGTGGGCAGAGTCCGGCTCCCGTAGGAGTCCGGACGAGGTCTGTCCACAGCCGAAGTCGGGGATGAGGCCCGGCTCCCATAGGGGTCCAGGCGGAGTCTTCCTGCAATTAAAGCCAGGGGCGAAGTCTGCCTCCCGTAGGAGTCCGGGAGGAGTCTACTTGCAGTTGGAGTTGTGGGCGGAGTCCGGCTCCCGTAGAAGTCCGGACGAGGCTTACCAGCAGTTGAAGTTGGGGATAGAGCCTGGCTCCCGTAGGAGTCCGAGCGGAGTCTACTTGCAGTTGGAGTTGTGGGCAGAGTCTGGCTCCCGTAGGAGTCCGGACGAGGTTTGTCAGCAGCCGGAGTTGGGGACGAGGCCCGGCTCCCGTAGGGGTCCGGGTGGAGTCTTCCTGCAATTAAAGTCAGGGGCGAAGTCCAGCTCCCGTGGGAGTCTGGACGAAGTTTACCAGCAGTTGAAATTGGGGACGGAGCCCGACTCCCGTAGGAGTCCGGGCGGAGTCTACTTGCAGTTGGAGTTGTGGGCGGAGTTCGGCTCTCGTAGGAGTCCGGACGAGGCTTACCAGCAGTTGAAGTTGGGGACGGAGCCCGGCTCCCGTAGGAGTCCGGGCGGAGTCTACTTGCAGTTGGAGTTGTGGGCGGAGTCTGGCTCCCGTAGGAGTCCGGACGAGATCTGTCTGCAGTCGGAGTCGGGGACGAGGCCCGGCTCCGTAGGGGTCCGGGCGGAGTCTTCCTGCAATTAAAGTCAGGGGCGAAGTCCGGCTCCTGTAGGAGTCCGGACGAAGCTACCAGCAGTTGATGTTGGGGACGGAGCCCAGCTCCCGTAGGAGTCCGGGTGGAGTCTACTTGCAGTTGGAGTTGTGGGCGGAGTCCGGCTCCTGTAGGAGTCCGGACGAGGTCTGTCTGCAGCTGGAGTCAGGGACGAGGCCCGGCTCCCGTAGGGGTCCGGGCGGAGTCTTCCTGCAATTAAAGTCAGGGGCGAAGTCCAGCTCCCGTAGGAGTCCGGACGAAGCTTACCAGCAGTTGAAGTTGGGGACGGAGCCCGACTCCCGTAGGAGTCCGGGCGGAGTCCACTTGCAGTTGGAGTTGTGGGCGGAGTCCGGCTCCCGTAGGAGTCCGGACGAGGCTTACCAGCAGTTGAAGTTTGGGACGGAGCTCGGCTCCCGTAGGAGTCCGAACAGATTCTACTTGCAGTTGGAGTTGTGGGCGGAGTCCGGCTCCCGTCGGAGTCCGGACGAGGTCTATCTGCAGCCGGAGTCGGGGACGAGGCCCGACTCCCGTAGGGGTCCGGGCGGAGTCTTCCTGCAATTAAAGCCAGGGGCGAAGTCCGGCTCCCGTAGGAGTCCGGGCGGAGTCTACTTGCAGTTGGAGTTGTGGGCGAAGTCTGGCTCCTGTAGGAGTCCGGACGAGGCTTACCAGCAGTTGAAGTTGGGGACGGAGCCCGGCTCCCATAGGAGTCCGGGCGGAGTCTACTTGCAGTTGGAGTTGTGGGCGGAGTTCGGCTCCCGTAGGAGTCCGGACGAGGTCTGTCTGCAGCCGGAGTTGGGGACGAGGCCCCCCAGGTGGAGTCTACTTGCAGTTGGAGTTGTGGGCGGAGCTCAGCTCCCGTAGGAGTCCGGACGAGGCTTACCAGCAGTTGAAGTTGGGGATGGAGCCCGGCTCCCGTAGGAGTCCGGGCGGAGTCTACTTGCAGTTGGAGTTGTGGGCGGAGTCCGGCTCCCGTAGGAGTCTGGACGAGATCTGTCTGCAGCCAGAGTCGGGGACGAGGTCTGGCTCCCATAGGGGTCCGAGCGGAGTCTTCCTGCAATTAAAGTCAGGGGCGAAGTCTGTCTCCCGTAGGAGTCCGAACGAAGCTTACCAGTAGTTGAAGTTGGGGACGGAGCCCGGCTCCCGTAGGAGTCCGGACGGAGTCTACTTGCAGTTGGAGTTGTGGGCGGAGTCCGGCTCTCGTAGGAGTCCGGACGAGGTCTGTCTGCAGCCGGAGTCAGGGATGAGGCCCGGCTCCCATAGGGGTCCGGGCGGAGTCTTCCTTCAATTAAAATCAGGGGCGAAGTTCGGCTCCCGTAGGAGTCCGGACGAAGCTTACCAGCAGTTGAAGTTGGGGACGGAGCCCGACTCCCGTAGGAGTCCGGGCGGAGTCCACTTGCAGTTGGAGTTGTGGGCGGAGTCCGGCTCCCGTAGGAGTCCGGACGAGGCTTACCAGCAGTTGAAGTTGGGGATGGAGCCCGACTCCCATAGGAGTCTGGGCGGAGTCTACTTGTAGTTGGAGTTGTGGGCGGAGTCCAGCTCCCGTAGGAGTCCGGACGAGGTCTGTCTGCAGTCGGAGTCGGGGACGAGGCCCGGCTCCCGTAGGGGTCCGGGCGGAGTCTTCCTGCAATTAAAGTTAGGGGCGAAGTCTGGCTCCCGTAGGAGTCCGGATGAAGCTTACCAGCAGTTGAAGTTGGGGATGGAGCCTGGCTCCCATGGGAGTTCGGACGGAGTCTACTTGCAGTTGGAGTTATGGGCGGAGTTCGGCTCCCGTAGGAGTCCGGACGAGGCTTACCAGCAGTTGAAGTTGGAGACGGAGCCCGGCTTCCGTAGGAGTCCGGGCGGTGTCTACTTGCAGTTGGAGTTGTGGGCGGAGTCTGGCTCCCGTAGGAGTCCGGACGAGGTCTGTCTACAGTCGGAGTTGGGGATGAGGCCCGGCTCCCATAGGGGTCCGGGTGAAGCCTTTCAGCAGTTGAGGCTGGGAACGAAGTTTGGATCCCGTAGGAGTCTGGACGAAGTCTCCCTGTAGCTGGCGATATCAGGCTCTCGTAGGAGTCCGGTCAAAGTCTATCTGCAATTAAAGTCAGAGGCAAGGTCTGGCTCTCGTAGGAGCCCGGACGAAGTTTACCTGCAAGCGAAGTCGGAGGTTGAGTCCGGCTCCCGTAGGAGTCCGGACGAAATTTAACTGTAAGTGAAGTCGTGGGAGGAGCTCGGCTCCCGTAGGAGTCCGGACGAAGTCTCCCTGTAGCTGGCGAGATCAGGCTCCCGTAGGAGTCCGGACGTCGTGAAGAATTTGGTTGGTGCTGGCGGGGTCCTACTCATCGACAAAACTTGGGAGTGTGGTGGAGGCTCGGCTTTCTGGGAGGTTCGAAGAGACGTTGCCGGAGGTCGAAAGTCAGTTGGATCCCCGGAGGGTCGCTCCCATCACGAACTTTGGCTAGGGGGTATTTTATACCCAACAGGGCATATTCCTTTCAATCTCCCACTTGCACTAAAGCCAATCTCCCTTATATTTCAACCCCATACAATCGAGATGGCGATCGAATTGCTGCTGTGGTAAAGCTTTAGTGAATGGATCCACTATGTTGTTCTTTGTGTCTACTCGTTCAATAATAACATCTTGTCTTTCAATTATTCCACGAACGAGATGGAAGCATCTCAAAATGTGCTTGGATTTATGGTGAGACCTGGGTTCCTTTGTTTGAGCAACTACTCCAGTATTATCACAATAAAGTGGTACTGAATTCTCAATCTCAGGAACAACGCCCAATTCAGTGATGAACTTCTTCATCCAGACAGCTTCCTTGGCGGCTTCACTTGCAGCTATGTATTCTGCCTTTGTGGTTGAGTCAGCTACTGTTTGCTACTTAGAACTCTTCCAACTCACTGCTCCACCATTCAAAGTAAAGACATACCCTGAAATGGATTTGCTATCATCTGGGTCTGATTGAAAACTAGAATCAGAGTTTGCTTCTAGTTTAAGATCAGATCCATTATATATGAGAAAAATATCCTTAGTCCTTCTTAAGTACTTTAGAATATTTTTCACAGCCTTCCAATGATCCTCTCCTGGATCAGCCTGAAATCTACTGGCTATGCCTAAGGCATAAGCTACATCAGGCCTGGTATATAACATAGCATATATTATTGATCCTACAGCCGAAGCATAAGGAATAGAACTCATTCTATTTCTCTCTTCAGTTGTCTTAGGAGACATCTTCTTAGAGAGATGTATGCCTTGACTCATGGGTAAATAACCTCTTTTACTTTCATTCATACTGAATCTTTTCAGTATTAAGTCAATGTACCTAGACTGAGATAAGCCTAGCATCCTTTTAGATCTATCTCTATAGATCTTTATACCAAGTATATAGGATGCTTCCCCCAAATCTTTCATGAAAAACTTATTTGATAGCCATAATTTGACTGTTTGTAACATTGGGATATCATTCTCAATAAGGAGTATGTCATCTACATACAGAACCAAGAAAACTAGGGCACTCCCACTAGTCTTCTTATACACATAAGGTTCATCCATATTTTTGATGAAGCCAAATTTTTTGATTGTTATATCAAAGTGGATGTTCCAACTCCTTGAGGCTTGTTTTAATCCATAAATGGATTTCTTAAGCCTGCATACTAGATTTGGTCTGTCATTTGAGACAAACCCTCTGGCTGTGACATGTAGACCTCCTCTTCTAGAAAACCATTCAAGAAGGCGGTCTTCACATCCATTTGCCATATTTCATAATCATAGTATGCTGCTATTGCAAGCATTATCCGAATAGATTTGAGCATGGCAACAGGTGAAAAAGTTTCATCATAATCAATACCCTATTTTTGCCTGAAACCTTTAGCTACCAATCTAGCTTTATAGGTTTCTATTTGACCATCTGCTCCAATCTTTTTCTTATAGACCCATTTTCACCCAATAGGATTTATCCCTTCTGGTGCATCAACCAAAGTCCATACTTTGTTGGTGTACATGGAGTCCATCTCGGATTTCATAGCATCCTGCCATCTGTCTGAGTCCTTACTCATGATAGCTTCTGTATAGGTCAAAGGTTCATCATTCTCAATGACTTGGGCTTCATTATTCTCAATAATGAACCCATACCTTATAGGTATATATCGTACCCTCTCTGACCTACAGATAGGAGTTATGTGTTCTAGTTCTTCTTTATTTATGTGAATATTTGGTTGAGAAATATCTATTTATTTTTGTTGAACTTCATTAATTTCAATATTTCTCCCACTGCCTCTTTCTAGGATAAATTCTTTCTCCATGAAAGTGGCATGCCTACTTACAAATACCTTTTGTTCAGTAGGGTGGTAGAATAGATATCCTATACTATCCCTAGGATATCCTACAAACAAATATTTATCTGCTCTAGTATCTAGTTTATGTCTAAAATTTCTTTTGACATATGCTGAACATCCCCATATCTTAAAATATTTAAGATTGAACTTCTTACCTCTCCATATTTCATATGGAGTGCTAGATACAGATTTAGAAAGTACTCTATTCAAGATAATTATTGCGGTCTCTAAAGCATAACCCCAGAAGGAAGTAGGCAATTCAGTGAAGCACATCATGGATCGTACCATATCTAATAAGGTACGATTCCTCCTTTCGGCTACACCATTTAATTGTGGCGTATAAGGAGGTGTCCATTCAGCGATAATTCCCTTTTCTTTAAGATGGTCTAAAAATTCATTGGACAAGTATTCTCCTCCTCAATCAGATCGAAGGATTTTTATACTTTTTCCAGTTTGTTTTTTGACCATGCTTTGATACTCTTTGAATTTATCAAAGGCTTCGGATTTATGTTTCATAAGATACACATATCCAAACCTAGATAAATCATCTATAAATGTAATAAAATATGAGTATCCACCTCTGGCATGAGTTGTCATAGGGCCACATACATCTGTATGTACAAGTCCTAACAACTCGTTTGTCCTACCTCCATGTCCACCAAATGAAGTCTTGGTCATTTTACCCATGAGACATGATTCACAAGTTCCTAATGATTCACAATCATAAGAATCAAAGAACTTTTCTTTGTACAACTTGTTAATTCTAGTCTCACTAATATGACCAAGTCGACAATACCAAAGTAACGTATTATTTACATTATCTCTCTTACGTTTACTATTTTCATCAACATGAAAAATATTATCATTCAAGCATAGAGTCAACAAACCATTGTCAAAAATGCCATGACAAATTATTTCATTAGAAAAATTAATCGAGCAACCATTGCTCGTTACAGATATTTGATATCCTTGTTTTATCAACAAGGGTACAGATACAATATTTCTAATGATCTTAGGCATGTAATAACAATTTGTTAGCTCTAAGATCTTCCCAGAAGGAAACTTCAAGATATATGTCCCTACAGCTTCTGCTTGGATAGAATCTCCTCCAGCACCATAGAGCTCAAAGTCTCCCTTCCTTAAACTTCTAATTTTCTGCAGTCCCTGTAATGATTTGCAGATATGAAAACCACAGGCAGTATCTAATACCCATGAGTTTGAAATGGAAGAATTCAATGATAATATTGTATGTATCTCATACATACCTTTTGGTGCATTATTTGCATCAGTCTTCACTGTTGCAAGATAAGCCTTGCAATTCCTTTTCCAATGACCTGCCTTGCCGCAGTGAAAGCAGGTCGACTGTCCGGAGGTCTTCTTTCCCTTCTTTCTCTTATTTATACCACCTTTAGGGTTCAGCCTCCTTTTAGAACCCTTTTTGCCTGCCTTCTTCTTGAAGATCCCATCCACAAGAAGAAGAGTCTTATCCTTCTTGATATGGCTCTCTGCTGTTTTGAGCATATTTAACAGCTCAGGCAAGGAAGAATTCAGTTTGTTCATGTGATAGTTCACGACAAACTGAGAAAATGATTCTGGAAGTGATTGCAGGATTAGATCCTGACTCAACTCCCCATCCATAATAAAACCTAATTGACCTAATCGAGTGATCAGGTCAATAACCATCAAAACATGATTTTATACGGATGACCCCTCTGTCATTCTGGCATGAAATAACTGCTTAGATATCTCATATCTTGCAGTCCTACTCTGTTCTCCATAAAGCTCTTTTAAATTGAGCAATATGGAATGAGTGTCCATGCTATCATGCTGCCTCTGTAACTCATTTGTCATAGAGGCAAATATGATACACTTGATAGTTAAAAAATCATTTTGCCACATCCTATATGTGGTTTTTTCTTCCTCTGTGGCATCCTCCCCAACTGCTCAATGTCAGGGGTATCGAGAATGTAAGAAAGCTTCTCTTGACTAAGTACTATTTTAAGATTTCTCAACCAGTCCACATAGTTGGTACCAGTCAATTTATTTGTATCCAAAATGGAGCGAAGTGAAAGTGAAGAAGCCATTAATCTACATAATAAAGAACATTACATAAGCGAACAACTCAAGATGATATACACAATTAAATTAGGACTTTAATTTTATTGTGTCTCCCACTATCTTATCAGACATCATAACCCTCTAGTATGATGTTTGAGAAAACCTTGATTGATTTTTTTAGTGGGATTGAGACCCTAATTCCTTATAAAAGATCTTGTGGTTGCACAACAAACCTTTTATAAGTTTAAAGGTAGGAAACTCTTTCCAATTGCATCTCATGCAATTCTCAATAAAAACCCTGGCCTCTAAAACATTAATAGCCTTGTGTTTACACAACAAACCATAATGTTTTAGTTAAGTAGGACCCTTCATTTTAATACAGTCAAAATAGAATATAAATGCTTTTGTGGTTACACAACAAAGCATTATACTCAAAAATTGCTGTAAGCATCTCGATGCGCCAGAACAATATTATGTCAGTTTTCATAATTAGTCTTGTGGTTACGCAACAAACCTAATATGGTTCGTGACATAGTAATGTCCTAGCATGAAGGAAGGCCATAATATAGTGAATATAACACCGAGCATCCCAGTCAAGAATTAAATTAATCTAATCAGCCTGGTAAGTGGAAGAGAGGTAGGGGTCCCCCCGTTGCTTTCCTTAGACACCAATAAATTTTGGCCAGGTCAGACAACGGAACCAATTAGAAACCACATTCTCTTTACCAATCATGAACCACTTTCCTAGACACCGATTGATCAATTAGACATCATTGACTGGTTCTGCTATTGGTTAATTACACTACAACTTAATATCATTTTACAGAGGGTTTTTCAGGTCTCAATGCATGTTTAATTTCTATATCATAATAAATACATGAATAAAAGAAATTAGCATCATAGTGAACACACTTCAATATGACAAAGCAACATTCCATAATTATATACATCATATTTTAATTATGAAATAATGAATATGATCTCATCATATAGCATCATAGTGAACACAATTCAATATGACAAAGCAACATTCCATAATTATATACATCATATTTTAATTATGAAATAATGAATATGATCTCATCATATAGCATCATAGTGAACACAATTCAATATGACAAAGCAACATTTCATAATTATATACATCATATTTTAATTATGAAATAATGAATATGATATCATCATATAGCATCATAGTGAATACAATTCAATACGACAAAGCAACATTCCATAATTATATACATTATATTTTAATTATGAAATAATGAATATGATCTCATCATATTAATATCATATTAAAATATAACTAATGATCATATCATATTTATAAGATTGCCTTTAAATCATTAACATATCATCATATGATTTAATTCTAACAAGGTGGCTCTGATACCACTGAAAGGTTTTAATACAATGGCAGAAGCACAGATTTCAAAGCAATTATTATGAAATTATAAAAATAAAACCTAACTCCAAGATCACCTTATCAGAAATTAAACCATATAATATGCATTAATATCAAATAAAAGATATAGAAACATACCTCTTATCGCTAAACCCTGATTTGTGCTTAGTTGCCGGCAGCAATCTGTTTGGGTTTCCACCAGGTGCCCAC
Organism: Elaeis guineensis; assembly: GCF_000442705.2. Taxonomy (NCBI): domain Eukaryota; kingdom Viridiplantae; phylum Streptophyta; class Magnoliopsida; order Arecales; family Arecaceae; genus Elaeis; species Elaeis guineensis. The sequence goes on along the minus strand of NC_026005.2, from coordinate 38,077,269 downwards.
GTGTTCACCCTCCAACATTGATCCACACGGAGGCTCGATCAACTCTATAGCACTTATTAAAAAATACTCTACAATTAAATTCTGATTTATCAGAATTTAAATACAATTTGGGCAGAACCTCCTTTCTTGGCTTTGCTGTCACACTGTTGGACCTTTTCTTCCCTTTCTTTCTTGCTCCTTGTCTCCTTAATTTTTATTTCAATTCTCTAAGCCTTTTGGAAGATTTTTTGTTCTTTATCAGGACCTTATCTAGGCTAGAGAGAAAGAATAAAGAAAATTAGACAAGCAGAGCCTTTTGTAAGAAAGAAAGAAGATTTCTGAATACCCGAGACTCCTCAGCATGCACCCCTATTTATATTGCACGTAAAGGTGCAATCCAAAATATCTCACACCCTCTTACAATTTATCTCACGCCTCTTGTCTATTTCTCACACCCCATAAGTTAAGAAATGCCATGTGTACATCAAAGTTGGGTTGAAGAGACGCCTTATTTCAGAAAGACTCTTCGATCTTAACTTACGGTGTTTAGATGAGAAGTCACGAAGCTTCTCTTATTGGCGCCATCAACCCATGCCTTTGGATCTGGAAGGAAGCCCATCCAATGGCCAAGATAGATGGTGCCAACTTGAAGAATGGCGCAAGAGAATAAGGGGCGTGGATAATTTAAAACTTATCTCCCCATTTGAAATTTCAAGGGGGCGCTTCCAAGAGGTGGCACATGGATTTAATCCTTATCCCTTCTCTTAATTCTTCTACGATGAGTTTAATACTCAGAAGGACTCTTAGGCGCCTCCTAAGACATCTGAAATACATTCGTAGAATAAAAGTTACGGAGAAAAAAAATAGGATAGACCTTATCTAAAGGTGGCGCCAACTCCATCCATGCGCCATGTGGCTCATGCGCATGGATTCAAATCCACACGCCAAGAGAGAGACTCTTAGGCATGTGGTTCCCTAGTTTTTGGCACCCAACAGCAAGCCCAATTAAAACACTTCGAACCCACTTCAAGACCAAATCCAATTTGGCTCAAATTGGCTCTAAATTAGCCCAAATCGGAATCCGATTCGAATTCGATTCGAATCTAAATGCTAGGATTTGCAACATGTGCTAGCATGTTCAACTTGCAAACATGGTTTAATCAAATTAAATTCATGATCAATTCTCTTTGTGTGTGACCCATTGGATTCTACATCTAGCCAGCAGTGAGTCCAGGTGCAATTTAAACTAATTTGGTTAGAACACAATCTAGCCGATTTAGGTCAAATCAAGCTGAACCATTTTGATCAATCAGAACAGCTTTTAATTAATGATCGAATTAAACTCTTTAATTCAATCAAACTCATAAGATATGATTGATTTCTAGCAACGTATCATGTCTACTTGGTAGATATAAAATTTTGATAGAAATACCAAAAATACCCTTCAGTGAAAATTACCATGCAACTTGATCTTACGATCATCCTGCATCCCGAATATAAGTTTGGGTATGAAAAAATGTCAAACCTAATTTTATATTCATATTTCTCTTGATCAAATAATAATGATTTAATTTATAAAATATTAGAAATTATTTCTATTTTTTTTTATAATGCTCTGATCAAAGTCTTCCTGAATCATTATTTGATTGAAGCAGATAGGATGCGATCTCCTCTTACTAGGAGTGATCGTTTTCATATTGACCTACTCACAACCTTCATAAGCAATCCATCATATCCAGAACACCTCGTATATGATAAAATCATGAATGAGTATGATCCAAAATATGGATTCATGCTTATAAGGTTCTATGGCAGTCTCAGGTCAAAAGATTTACATGCACAATTCTCACTATGAGAAAAAATCTGTTGACATGTAGATTTCTCCGTTAGATATTCTTTAATTGGATCAATTCAGTGAATTCATTCTCTAATGAACACTTACATCCTTATATTAGTGTCATACACAAGTAATTATGAGATCAATTACCCTCTCTGTCGAGCATACACAGGATGTACCAGTCTTACCGAAAATATTGATCCCCTACTCAATATTCCATCGACTAGGAATATTTAAAATTAGAGTTTTAAAGTTTTAGGTCTCACTTGGTATGATCGCATCATAACCCTAAAACCATAGCCCTAATTTATGGGGTTCATCAAAATAAGATGCAGCATATGATGAACTAAATACCTTTATTTATTTAAAACATCAGTACATGAGTTGTCGGGAGATAAAAAAAAATATCCATCTATTTATACATTTTGATTGGCTTATAGGGCATATTCCTTTCACAATCAACGTCGATAGCATGCCCGCACATCTACAATGATGGAAGACCTATGGACTTAATATTTATGGAAAGATTTAAGTTTAGGTCTCATCTAATCAGTCATCATATGACCGATCTAATTGGCATGGACTAAACCAAACTGCTAAGCAACCTTGTTTAAGACTCAATCTTTCAAATTGGTCGGGTAAGTAGAGATTAGTAGGGGTCCTCCCATTACTTTTCTTAGACTCCAATAAATTGGCCAGGTAAGTGAACAGAACTAATTAAATAATCATGTCTCAATTACTTGTCTTAGACATCAATAGGTCAATTGGTCTAAATAGGTTAACTCAAGCGAATTAGGCTCAAACTATCGAGGCAAATTAGGTCCTTAGGTTAATCAATTCTACATATGGATTTTAAATGATTTGATCAACAATAATTGCATAATCATTTAACTTAATTGATCTAACTTTAATTAATACTTAATTTAGTTGGTCAATTACTTAATCAAATTAGACCCATATGATTCAAATCAAAAATCGTAAATGCAATCCTATTATATGACCTAATTTTTGATTTTTTCATAATCAAAACCCTCATGCACAAACATAAATTTTAGATTCTAAAATCAAATTTTAGATCTAAATTTATTGCATAAAAGTAAGTTTTAAATCATGAAAATAATTTTCAGATTTAACATACAAACATATATCACATATATGCATGTAAAATTCAGATCTACTACATGATACCATACATCTCATATACTAATCATGGATCATATTAAAAGCAATCTTATGACCTAAACAAGTAATCACATATCTCATATATAAATTATGAATCAGATCATATAAAATTTTAGATTTATGCATGTATCTACATATCATGTGAACATGAACTAGAAACGGTTCTAGAACAAAATTCAGATCTATGCATGCTTTCACATATCAATTATATACTCTAAATTCAAATCTAAAATTAAATTTAAGATTCAAAGATTCATCTATACATCTCATGTATCAAAAAGAAATCAAATTTTGAAATCTTTTTCAAAACATGTATGATAATTCAGTAATATGAAACCCGTGGCTCTAATACTACTATTAGAATTTGATAGGATCGCGATATTGTCGTTAGGATACCATGTTTATAAAATTTAATTTTAATTTTAATAAAAATTAAAAATACATAGAAAGTAATGAGTCAGATCGAATCCACAGAGAAGGCAGAATTTTGATTTGAAAATTTTGATTTTATAAAAAGAAAATATTTTTTTTAAGAAAGTAATTTAAGTCAGAAAATAAAAATTAAAAATATGAAAAATAAATTGGATACTAAGATCTACTATTTAGATCCTAACTTCTACTTATAATAAAAATAAATAATAAAAATTTAAAGAGTATAAAATAAATTGATATTAAGATCTATTAACTAGATCTTAGCATCTACTTGTAATAAAAATAAAAAATAAAAACTTAAAGTATAAAAAAATAAATTTTATATTAATTAAAATTAAAGTTCAAGTACAAAAAATTTAAAAAAATAATAAAATAAAATAAAAATAAAACTATAATAAGGATCTGAAGTTGATCAGCACAGCCTCATTAAGAAAATGGTTGATAACCACTCCTTTCTTCGTACTCCGTAGAGCGAACTGGCTTTTCTTCTTCTTTTCCTTGGGCCCGTAAATCTATCTAATTTTTTTTTCTATTTTTTTCTTGCTTTTTCACTGATTCTTTCTTCTCTCCACTCTTATTCCCGGATCTCCTATTTATAGATGAATTTTTTATCTTTTTTTGATAGTAAAAGAAATCCTAAAACTCTTAGAAAACTTATAATACCCATACAAATTTATTCTGACCATCGAATCTTCATTGGACTACCTACATCAGCCCAAAATTTATTGTTTAAGTTCTTATCACGATCAAAAATGACCACAGCCATCCGATCGCATGCTTGATTGAATTCTGGCCATCGGATCGTGCTCAAAACTTTCTATTCTCAGTCGGACTGAATACCAGCCATTGGATCGATCAATGGATTGAATTTCAGTCATCAGATCATGCAAAAGTTTTCTCTTTTCAACTGGCAACAAACAGCAACCATCCGATCTGGTTCAGAATGAATCTCCACTGCCTATTCGTGAAAAACTTCTTCTGCCCACCTGTAAACCGCATCGTGCACCGTGAAACTGTTCCGATGGACCGCACCATTACTTCTGTGAATCGAGCGACCGGTCTACCATGCACCGAAGGCTATTTTAAAAATTTTTTAGGATATTTTTGCCTGATTTTTGCTCTGATTTTTTTGTCTGAAAAATAAAAAAATATATACATTAAATTTCTCATTAATTCTTCATTATTTTGATACTTAAATTACTCAATTAACTCAACATCTATTTTTCATAAATATATTTTAATTTTATATTTTTTAAATTATTTATTTTTACATAAAAATCTAATTTATTTATGAAATTAGATTTTTTAGAAGATGTTAGCACCATAAAATATCAAAAATATCTTTAATAAATATAAAAATATATCACTTATGATACCTTTCAACTTAAATTTTGCTCATCTTCAAGTGAAGAAAGAATTTAGAATTAAGTATTGTTTAACTTAGAGTTTCAAATTTCACCAAGTAATTTTAAAAAGGGCTACTGATGTTCAGTAGAACGTATGTGAGGTATGTCATTAGAGTATTAATACTAATCAATATGAGAGTTAAACCAAGAACACTAAATTTTTTTAAATTTTTTCTAAATTATCTTTATTTTTATCTCCAAATCATTAACCTTCATATAGACAAGTATATTGTTATTTTCATTTTTTATTTATTGATTTTTTTTAATATTGTACCGCTATTGAATGTCTTAACCCCTTAAGCTTTCTGTTTGATCCATGTAGTGAGTTTTCAGCCAATGACTCCCAAACCAGATAGCTTTAGGGCACTAAATATAGAATACCCCTCGATCTACTTGCTCGAATTAAATAGGCTACGAGTTAAAACTAGCTTTATAACAAAGCTTCTTTGTCCTTCATACCTTTTGATGTGAAACTCAATACTTGCTTAGGCAAAAAGGCCTGATTACTCAGTATGAAGTACTTAAAAAAAAAAAAAAAAATTTTTAAGAAGAAATATATAGTTATCTGATACAAGTCCATAGGAAGTAAACTCTTCTTTGATATTGGTAGAAAAAATTTAAAAATACTCAAAAAAAACTGTTTAAGTTTTAAACTTAACTTTTTATTGAATTTTCTTAATACTTAATCCCTCGATATCTCATAAACTCTCTGGTCTGTGCATTTATTTTGTTTTAAAAATATTTGGTTTAACTTGATTCTTAAGTATAATCAGGTGCTTAAATGCTAAATACTAACTTACTTGAGGACTTAAAAAAATTTTTAAAATAAATTATTATCCCCCCAACTTAATCGATATTGTCTTCAATAGAGTAGAAAAAATGAAGGGTGCATACAAAGAGAAAGAAAAAAGAGAGAGTCACCTGATCCAGAAGTCTTTCCAAAATTTATTCTCCCTCCAACTTAGCCAATATTATCTTCAAATCTCTATAAAAGATATGAAGTAAGACTCGATTGACCTAAATAAAATGCAAAAGATATCAAAAAGCAAAAGCTGGGTTGCCTCCCAGAAAGCATTAAGTTTACCATCTTCAGTCAGACACAATGTAGCTGAGTTCAGTATGGGTCTGTTAATGCTACTTGATCAATAATTTGATTTAATGATATTCCTTCAATGTTTGGTTTTAATCTTTGACACTTACCTTAAAAAAATTTTCAGATTTAGGATCATAAAGTTTGATTGCACCATGTGGGAATATTTGATTTACAATGTAAGGTCTATCCCATCTAGATCTTAATTTTTTTGAAAATAATTTTAGCCTTAAATTAAATAACCAGACTTATTGATTTGGCTCAAAGATTTTTCTTGAAATATGTTTATCATGAAAGACTTTCATTTTTTCTTTATAAATTCATAAATTTTTATAAGCCTCTCATTTTAATTCATCCAATTCACTCAGTTGTAACATCTGGTTGGAGCCAGCTTGTTTCAAATCAAAATTTAGTTATTTGATTGCCCAATATGCTTTATGTTCAAGTTGTACCAGAAGATAACATATTTTTTTCATAAATCAATCCGTAGGGAGACATTCCAATAGGATTTTTATAAGCTATCCTATAGGCCCATAATGCATCATCTAATCGATTTAACTAATCTCTATGATCAAGCCTAATAGTCTTTTGCAGGATGTCTTAATCTCCCTATTAGATACTTCAACTTGGCTACTTGTTTACGAGTGGTATGGTGTAGCTATCTTATGTGTGACCCCATATTTTCGCAGTAATATTCAAAAATGATGGTTTGTGAAGTGGGTACCTCCGTCGCTAATGATAGCACGTAGAAATCTGAACCTAGAAAAGATATTCTTTTGAATAAATTTTATGACAACCTTATAATCATTGGTTTGTGTTGCTATTGCCTCAATCCATTTAGAAACATAATCGACGGCCACCAAAATATATTCAAAACCATTGGAGGGTGGAAAGGGTCCCACAAAATCAATTCCCTAAATATCAAAAATTTCAACTACTACGATGGGATTCAAAGGCATCGTGTCTTTCTTTGAAATATTTCTTAAAGCTTAATACCTAAGACATTCCTGGCTAAAATTATAAGTATCTTTAAATAATGTGGGCCAGTAAAATCCACTTTGTAATACTTTGGCCACAGTTTTTCATCCAGAAAAATATACTCCCCAAGCAAGAGTATGACAGAATTTCAAGATACTCAATTGTTCAGTTTTAAGAATACATCTATGAATAATCTGATCAGCATAAATTTAAAAAAGTTCAGGATCTTTCCAAAAATAATACTTGATTTGAGTAAAGAATCGATCCTTTTCATTCTTAGACCAACCATCAAAAATTTGTCCAACTGTTAAGTAATTCATAATATCTGCAAACCAAAGGGCTTTTGTGTGTAAAACTACTAGAAGTTACTCATCCGAAAAAGATTCTTCAATTGATGTAGGTTCACAATTTTTAACTAGGATCCTTGATAGATGGTCTGCTACAACATTTTCAAATCTCTTCTTGTCTCGAATTTTCATATCAAATTCTTGTAGCAATAAGATCCATCTAGTCAATCATGGTTTAGCATCTTTCTTTGAGAGCAGATATCTCAAAGCTGCATGATTTGAATAAATCATGATTTTTGATCCTAATAGATATGATCGAAACTTCTCTAGGACAAATACTATAGCTAGTAACTCTTTCTCAGTTGTGATATAATTCATTTGAGCTTCATTCAGAGTTCTATTGGCATAATAAATCACTATAAAATATTTGTTTATCCTTTAGCCCAAGACAACTCTTATGGCAAAATCAGAAACATCGCACATGATCTCAAAAGGTAGTGACCAGTCTAGAGGTTGGATGATTGGTGCTTTGCTCACAGCTTCTTTCAAAAATTTATAAGCCTTAAGACATTCTTCATCAAAGTTAAAACGGACATCCTTAGCGAGCAGATTACATAAAGGGCGGGATGTTTTAGAAAAGTCTTTGATGAAGCGATGGTAAAATCCTACATGGCCAAGAAAAGATCGAATTTGTTTGACAGAAGTGGGTGGAGGGAGTTTAGAGATTAATTCAACCTTTGCTTTATCAACCTCAATCCCTCTCTTTGACATAATATGCCCTAATACAATCTCCTCTTTAACCATGAAATGGCATTTTTCTCAACTTAAAACTGAATTGGCCTCAATGCATCATTTTAACATTTTCTTCAAATTATTGAGGCAACTCTCAAAAGATTCTCCAAAGATTGAAAAATCATCTATGAATATCTCTAGAAAATCTCCTATCATATCTGAAAATATTGACATCATGCACATTTGAAAGGTTGTGAGTGCATTACACAGTCCAAAAGGTATTCTACGAAAAGCAAAGGTTCCATAGGGGCATGTGAAGGTGATCTTTTCCTAATCTTCTAGGTAGATTGCTATCTGATTGTATCCTGAGTATCCATCTAAAAGGCAAAAATATTGTTGTCTAGCAAGTTTCTTTAGGATTTGGTCAATAATGGGCAAGGGAAAATGATCTTTACGAGTGGCTGCATTGAGTTTTCTATAATCTATACATACACGTCACCTCATAGAAAGTCATGTTGGTATTAGATCCCCATGGTCAATATAGACAACCATGAGTCCAGATTTCTTTGAAACGACTTGAGTAGGACTCATCTAATGGCTGTCAGAAATAGGATAAATGATACCAACATCTAACCATTTAATTATCTCTTTCTTGACTGCATCCTGCATATTCGGGTTGAGCCGTCTTTGCATTTCTCGGATGGATTTGGCATTGTCCTTTATGTAAATATGGTGCATGCATATTAACGGACTAATATCTTTTAAATCAGCAATGGTCCAATCTATGGCCTCTCTATATGTTTTCAATATATTCAGCAATTGATCTTCCTGCTCAGGGGTTAGATCAGAAGCAATGATTACTTACAGGGTTTTCTCAGGTCCTAGAAACACATACTTAAGTGATTCAGGTAAAGGTTTCAGTTCAAGTTGTGGTGGGTCTGAATTGAAGGACGTAGTGGTTTAGTTTCTAGCTTAGGTAAGGGTTCAATTTTCATTGATCCAGAAAGTGAATGTGCTGGGTGAGGTGAATCAAGCAAGATATTCACCTCCTGATTTTGGGTTTCTTCAATGGGTTCCTTCAGAAAATTATCTTCCATCAAGTCTAAGGAGAAATCGATTTCAACTATCTCATCTATCAAATCAATTACTGAACAACTTTCCTCCTTTTGTACATACTTTGAGGCATTAAAGATATTAATTCTCACTTTTTGATCCTCAAAAGAAATATCCATGGCTCCTGTTTTACAATTGATATTTGCATTAGCAGTAGCTAAGAATGGACATCCTAAAATTATGGGATTTTGATTCAGCTCTTGGGATGGTTCCATATCAAGTATGAGGAAGTCTACTGGAAAATAGTATGTGTTTACTTTGAATATAACATCCTCGATCAGACCATGTGGCGTCTTCACAGATCTATCAGCTAGTTATAAAATAATTGATATGAATTTCAGTTCTTCTATCCTAAATTTTTTATAGATCGAAGTTGGAAGTAGGTTGACACTAGCTCCTAAGTCTAACAGGGCTTGATCAAAGGTGATAGCTCCTCTAACACATGAAATCAAAGGAGCACCAGGATCTTTCATTTTCTGAGATAATGGATTCAACAGGACTGCGCTAACATCCTCAGACAACATGATTCTCTCTATTATTCGTGGCTCATGCTTTTGGATGCAAAGTTTTTTAAAAAATTTAGCATAAGCCGAGACATGTTGAATTGCATCGAGGAGGGGTAGATTAATGTTAACTTGCTTAAATAACTCTATTAGTTCCTCGTTGCATGCTTCTTGCTTTTTACGAGAAGAACTGGCTTTTAGGGTAAAAGAGAACGAGACTCTTGGTTTATATGTCTCGAATAACTTATCCACTCTCTTCTTTTCTTTATCTTTTTTTCTCAGATCAGTAACAATTTTGTACTTAGATTTTTCTCTTGGGTTAGTCTCAGTATTAACCTCTTCTTATAAATTTTTATTTTAGCAAGCATCAGTACTAGCCTCTCTCATCTGGTCTTGATAGGGGTCCTTAAGAATCCTACCACTTCTAAGCTCAAAAATTGCTTTGGCATTCTCAAATTGGGGATTCTTAAGTAGGACATTAGATTGATGACTAGGTCCAGATGGTTGGTGAGTGGATAGATTATTCTTGGGATTTGATACTGGTTGGCTTGGCAATTGACCTGATTCTCTCCTCATGGTAGACTCAGCTAACTATCTTATTTATGCTTCTAATCTAGTGATAGATTACTGTTAGGTCATAATCAATTGTTGGAATTGATTGAATTTATCGTTGGCTAGATTGATCTATTGAGGAGGTGGGTATAATGGCTGATATGATATGATAGCTGGATAGGCTGACTAGGCTAATCTCTATTATAGACATAATTTTGGTATTGGAACCTATTCTGAAAGTTTTATAGTGAAAGAATTTGGGTCTGAGCCTGAGTCTGTTGGGGTCTCCAAGAAAAATTAGGGTGGTTCCTCCAGCCTAAATTATATGTATTAGAGAATGGATCATTGATAGGCTTGGAGTAACCTTGGGCAACTTGAACTTATTCTTGGATGAAAAGTGAAAACTATACAGTCATGGGACATTCACTCACATGATGGGCTGGGCTAGCACGGAAGAACAAATCTCCTAATTATTGAAGGTGGTGTATATTATGCAGGAGATTATTGACCTAGGGTTAAGAACTGATCTAATTTTTAGGCAAGAAGGTCGACTTTATCTAACTTTTAGGCTATTAGGTTCAAATCGACTTTAGGACTAGAGTCTGTTTGCTTGATCTCAAAAATTTCAGTCCATTTTTAGTGAGGGATTGATTTTTCGTAAGAGGATAATGAAGCTTGATTGATCGAATTTTCACTCAAAATTTCAAACAAAGTATAGGCTTCATCCTTACTCTTACTCATGAATACACCTCCACAAGATGCATCTACCATCTATCTGTATTGGTCACCTAAATTCTCATCGAAAGCTTGAACAATTTGCCACTTAGATAGACCATGGTGTGGGCATTTTCTAAAAAGTTTCTTAAGTATCTCCCATGATTCGTGAATTTGTTCTCCTGAAAGCTGAGCAAATCCAGTGATATCTCTCCTCATGGTATTGGTTTGACCTATGGGATAGAAGTTCTTAAGAAACTCGTACTGCATTTCAGCCCATGTTCGGATCGATCTCCCTATTGTGCCAAGCCAGTACTTGGCTTTGTCCTTAAGTGAGAAGAGGAATAGGGTCAGTCTAAGTGCATCATCAATAAAATTTTAAATTTTCATCATGGAACAGATTTCTAAGACTCATCTAGATGCTTATAAGGATCTTCATTAGTGTTCCCATAGAAAGATGGGAGTATCTGGATTGTGGTCGACTTGATCTCATAATGGCTTGCAGGGATATCAGATAAGTGGATACAAATCGATGGATTATAGGTGGAAAGAATAAAATATTCCTTCATCTGCCTAGGTAGTTCTCTAGGTTCTTCAGCCATTTGATTTTTCGGTTTAGCATGAATCAGTCGTTCAATTTTAGGATTAGGTTCAACTAGGTCAGGGTAAATAGATCTCCTATCATGCATATACCAGTGCAAACCCTAATGTGTGATTGAGTTTTTTTTTTTTAAGAAAGAGGGAGAAAGAAAAGAGAATAGGAAGAGAGAGAAGTTTTAAAGGTGAGAACCTTAAGAAAGTCCTAGACCTGAGAACGAAAGATGAGAAGAATTAGTTATGGTTGAGTGTTAATTGTAATCAAGTTAGCAAGCAATTAAACTTAGACACCTACAGATTTCTTAGACCTAATAGTTCAATGTAGAGTGGCTTAACCTCAATACAAATTGGGTTTGTTCTCACTTCCTTCAACTAGCCAGGTAAGAGGTGGGGTCGTGGGGGTCCTCCTATTGCTTGCCTTAGATGTCAATTGAATTGGCCAAGTAAGCTAACAGAATCAATTAAATAACCACGAGTCTACTTAGGCTGAGTCTTTGTAACCTCTTACTTTAGACACCAGTTTCAAGGATGAGTCCAAACTTACTTTGCACTTGACTTCACCATAATACTCAAACTGAACTCAATTAATCCTAAGGGTCAATGTCTACTGAATTTTAATTAGACTAGGGTTAATGTAGGATGCTGGTTGGTTGTTTTTGGGCTAAGGAAGGGTGATGAAATCCCCACCTTATCTTGTTAATTGGGTGTTGCCCTTAAGTTGATTTAAGATGAATATGCACAATCAATTTCAAACAAGAGATTCTATGCAACTAAATTAGATGCATGAAATTAATCAAACTTGAAAGCTTATCTTGTCTCCAGCGATAACCAAAAATAAATCTAAGATAATGAATACTCCTAAACAATTAAGTTTTTACTCTTTTCATGCAATTTTTATTAAGTTTATGTGGGTGAATTTTAAGTTAATTTGGAAAAAAAAAGCAATTAATACTAAAAAATAGTTAGGGTTAGGGTTAGGATTAATCTCACCAAGCAAAATTAGAAGCTTTCTATCTCTTTTTCTTGAATTTTTTTCTTTTTTTGTACTAAGATAAAAAAAATAAAAAAAGTTAGTAAGCTATATTCATAAGAAAATCAAAAAAATTAAATATTAAAATTGGTGCCTTCTCCGACAACGGTGTCAAAAATTGATAGAATTGCGATGTTGTCATTAGGACACCGTATTTATCAAATTTAATTCTGACTTCAATAAAAATTAAAAATACATAGAAAGTAGTGAGTTGGGTCGAATCATAGAGAAGACAGGATTTTGATTTAAAATCTTTAATTTTATAAAAAAATAAAATTTTTAATAAAGTAATTTGAGTCGAAAAATAGAAATTAAAAGTGCAAAAAATAAATTGGATACTAAAATTACTATTTAGATCCTAGCTTTTATTTATAATAAAAATAAATAATAAAAAATTTAAAGAGCATAAAATAAATTGGTATTAAGATCTACTAACTAGATTTTAGCATCTACTTACAATAAAAATAAAAAATAAGAATTTAAAGTGTAAGAAAATAAATTTTATATTAATTAAAATTAAAATTTAAGTACAAAAAATTTAAAAAAATAATAAAATAGAATAAAAATAAAATTATAACTAGGATCTGAAGTTGATCAGTACAGCCTCGTTAAAAAGATGGTTGATGACCTCTTCTTCTTCCTTTGTACTCCATAGAGCGAACTGACTTTTCTTCTTCTTTTCCTTGGGTCCCTAAACCTATCTAATTTTTCTTTCTATTTTTTTTTGCTTTTCTACTAATTTTTTCTTCTCTCTACTCTTATTCTCGGACCCCCTATTTATAGGTAAATTTTTTACCTTTTTTTGGTAGCAAAAAGAGTTTTAAAATCCCTAGAAAACATATAATACCCATATAAATTTATTCTGACCATCAGATCTTCATTGGACCACCCAGATCCACCCAAAATTCATTGTTTAAGTCCTTATCATGATCGAGAATGACCACAGTCATCCGATCATTCGTTTGATTAAATTTTAGTTATCAGATCATGCTCAAAACTTTTTATTCTCAGTCGGGATGAATACCAGTCGTCGGATCGAGCGATGGATTGAATTTTGGCCTTCAGATCATGCAAAAGTTTTCTCTTTTCAACTGGCAACAAACAACAACCGTCTTATCTGGTTCAGAATGAATCTCCACCATCCATTCGCAAAAAACTTCTTTCGTCTGTCTATGAACCGCATCGTGCACCATGAAACTGTTTCGATGGACCGCACCATTGCTTCTGTGGATCGAGCGGCCGATCCACCATGCACCAAAGGCTATTTTAAAGATTTTTTAAGGTATTTTCACTTGATTTTTGCTCCAATTTTTTTGCCTAAAAAATTAAAAAAAAATATGCATTAAATTTTTCATTAATTCTTCATTATTTTGGTACTTAAATTACTCAAATAACTTGACATCTATTTTTTATAAATATATTCTAATTTCATATTTTTTAAAATTATTTATTTTTACATAAAAATTTAATTTATTTATGAAATTAGATTTTTTAGAAGATGTTAGCACTATAAAATACCAAAAATACCTTCAATAAATGTAAAAATATTCCACTTATTAGAATTCAAGATTTGGAGCATGCATATATATTTTAAAACTTTATTTTCTAAACACCGTAGTAGAATATAAAATTAAAATACTTTTAATCTGAATCATGCATATATAAAAATATAAAATCATAAGAATCTAGTTCATGTACTGAAATTGACATATGCTGAAATTTAGATTGTGATCAAATCGCATATCTATTTCGCAATCCTTTTCTTCAAATCTGAATCTGAAAGAGAAGAGTTTTTTTCTAACCACATAAGTATCTGACCTCTGTTGGAGCACGATCTCGACTCCTCCCACGGACCTTGGGTGCAGTGGAACTAGCAACGAATAGATCTGGAGACTTCTGGACTCGATCCAAGGCCCTTGATGAAATCAGCCTGGTTGCTGTCTTCTTCGTCAGCCTTTCATTCCAGATGAAGAACGCCTCTGATCTCACCTCTAAAAAATCTAACATCTGGTACCCAACCAGATTAGACCTGGACTGAGGTCCTCCAATTTGTAGATCTCGAATTGGGACATTCTAGATAGGGAAGAAGGTAGATGGAGATAGACCTTGCAGATCTATCCTACTGCAGCCTTTCTTGTAGATCTATTGATGGAGATCTCACCCGCATCTCAAACGACCTCAGATCAACTTCAGATCTGAGAGAGACTTGTACCAACCTCTTGTCAAGAGATTTTAGATCCTGAACCTAGTGTTTGGATGACTGTAAGAGAGGAGGGGAGCAATCTGGTTGGCGGCTGCAAGGAGGAAGGGGCTAGCACCTCCCTTCTTTCTTTCTTTATCTGGACATGGCGGCAAGAAACCCTAGGGTTTCTTGCTCCTGGGGCATGGAGGATGGCTGGAGAGAGAGGGAGAAGAGAGAGAGAGACTTGGGAGAAAGGGTCGTCTATTACTTGGCTTTTTCAAACCTATACAAGTACATGTATATATAAACACCGGGTCAAGTGACCCAAACCCAAAACTCCCTTGACCAACTCTATGGAAGATTAGGTTAACCCAAGCCCATGTACATCCATGACTCGACCTAATCTCACCTATCCTGGGCCCAGATCTGGTCCATAAAAAGTTGGTCCCTTGAGGCCCACATTACCTAGACCTCAAGAACCCGAAAGGCCCACAGCCTTTCAACCTAGGGCCCAACTAGCCCTAGAGCCTCCATGAAGCCCTCATGAATGATGGACCTTGGCCTTAGCCTTGGTCCCCTGGGCCTTGGGCACACCACCTGGATCATAACAATCTCTATCTTGGTGTCCGAAGGCCTCAACCAGCTCCACTCTATCCTTGCAACTGTAGACCCATTTGCAGCCAATGGGCCTCTTCCCCTGTGGCAACTGCACCAATCGCCACGTCTGGTTTTGGTGGAGAGACTGCATCTCCTCGGACATCACCTGAACCCACCGCTCTCTATCCTGGCTCTCAATAGCCTCCTGATCGTATATGGGTCTCCATTCACTGTCACCAGGGCATATGACAGCGTCTCCTCAAAGCCATATCGATCCGGTTGCCTAATGGTCCTCTTGGACTTGTGTAGGGCAACACCGATATCAGTCCTCGGTCCAGCTCGCTCCTGCTGGACCTCTCTGCCTCGATCATCCATCCGAGTCCTCTCTACCTGTAGAGACACCTTAGGTAGATGCTCCACCTGAATGTCATATCCTCCCGTAGTACCTACAAGAGGCAAAATCAAAGAGATAAGCTATCCAGCAGCGTCCTATTGGACCTCCTCCTGCTCCTACTGCTCCTCCATGCCTGCTCACCTCCGTAAGACTGATTTCTCATCAAAAATCACATCCTGACTAATGATGACCTTCTTTTCCAAGGGATCCCATAGCCTGTATCCCTTGACTCCTCGCGGATAGCCTAGAAACACCATCTTGCATGATCTGGCATCTAGCTTGCTCCGCTCACCAGCTCCAATGTGCACATAGGCCGTGCACCCAAATACCCGTAGATGGCCCAGCCCAACTGTCCTCCCAGACCACACCTCCTCTGGAAGCCTGCCATCCAACTTGGTGTGAGGTGACCGATTGACCAAGTAATCCGCTGCGTCAACTGTGTCAACCCAGAACTCCTTTGGAAGCCCTACCTGCAGCCTCATGCATCGTGCCTTTTTCAGAAGTATTCTGTTCATCCTCTCGGCCACCCCATTCTGTTGTGGAGTCCCCTTAACTGAGAAGTGTCTCCTGATCCCACACTCCTCACAGTAGCTCTGGAACTCTCTGCTGGTGTACTCCCCGTCATTGTCTGACCTCAGACACTTCACGCTCCTCCCCTGCTCCTTCTCCACCTCAGCTCTCCAGATCTTGAACTTGGTGAAGACCTCTGACTTCTCTCTCATGAAGTAAATCCAGAGTTTTCTTAAGAAATCATCAATCAGGGTCAGGAAGTATCTGGCCCCATTCCTAGCTAAAACTGGGGCTGGTCCCCACACATCCGTGTGTACTAACTCCAGAGGGGCTGCACTGCGGACTGTATTGATATTGAACTGAACTCTCCTCTGCTTTCCCATCTGGCAAGGCTCACAGATCTCCCCTGTAGCACCATCCTCCAGATCAGAGATGAGTCCTCTCCTGCTCAACTCCTTCTGCCCCCTGTCACCCATGTGGCCTAGGCAGTAGTGCCACATCCTGTAAGCCCCTTGCTGGTCGTGTGCTGCAGCTGCTACATCAGACTCTCCGATCACCATAGATCCCTCCATGCGATAGAAGTTATTGTCCAACCTCCTGCCTCTCATCACTACCATAGCTCCATTGGAGATGTTCAGTACTCCGCTTCTAGCCCTACTGCTGAAGCTATATCCACTGCACTCCCAGTAGCCTAGTGACACCAGATTCTTCTCCAGCTCCGGGATGTGCTTTACATTTGTCAATGTCCTCACAATCCCATCAAACATCCTCACCCTAACTGTCCCTATCCCAGCCACCTTGCAAGGATGATTGTCGCCTAGAGTCACTGATCCCTCATCTGTCTTGGTGTATGTCGCAAACCAAGACCTGTGTGGTGTATTGTGATGTAAGCGCACAGAGTCTAGTGTCCACTCCTCTGTGTAATGCCTGTGACCATCTGATACCACAAGTAGATCATCCTCCACCTGCTGCCCAACAACTGCACTCACTGATTCTGAGCCACTTCTTTCTCCCTTCTTGCTCTTCCATAGTGGACATTCTCGCTTGAAGTGTCCGAACTCGTTGCACTTGAAGCATTTCACCTCTTTCTTTCCCTTCCTGGACTTAGACCGCCCCCTGGACTTGCCTCTGCCTCTGCCTCTACCTGTCCTCTCCCCTACTGCCAAACCCTCCTGGGGAGCCCGATCTTTGGTCAACTTTTTCCTCTGCTCATTTGACCTCAGCACCGAGATCATGTCCTCATATTCCAGAGTCTCCTTGCCATAGAGCAGTGTAGTCACCAAAGAGTCATATGATCCTGGTAGTGAACACAAAAGCAACAAGGACTTGTCCTCCTCATCCAGCTTCACCCCGATATTCATCAACTCCATGCACAACTGGTCGAACCTCTGAATGTGGCCAATCACATCAGATCCCTCCTGCATCTGAAGACTGTACAACTTCTTCTTCAGTATCAGCTTGTTGCACATATTTTTCCCCATATACATGGTGTGCAACTTCGACCAAAGGCCCTTCGGGGTCTTTTCTTCCAGCACCGAATACAACGCCGCATCCGCCAAACATCCTCTGATCACCGAGCATGCTTTCTTCTCCAACGATGCCCACTGTCTATCTGTCATTCCCTCAGGCTTCTCATCCAAAGCCTGATCTAGATCTGCTTGCACCAGAAGATCCTCCACCCAGATTTTCTACATGGAAAAATTCTTCTTGCCATCAAACTTCTCGAACTCGACCTTCATATTGCTGCCCATAACTGGATCCAAGCCAAACAAGCAATATAAAATCAAGAAGTGTAGAATATACCTTGATGGTACCTTGCTAAAAATTTTCAGCACTTGGGATTTTCAACTTCTCACGCTTGGAACCGCTTCCTCACCACCGTGGCTCTGATACCAACTATTGGAGCACAATTTTGGCTCCTCCCACAGACCTTGGGTGCAGTGGAACCAGCAACAAACAAATCTGGAGACTTCTGGACTCGATCCAAGGCCCTTGACGAAATCAGCCTGGTTGCTATCTTCTTCATCAGCCTTTCGTTCCAGATGAAGAACGCCTCTGATCTCACCTCTAAAAAATCTAACATCTGGTACCCAACCAGATTAGACCTGGACCGAGGTCTTTCAATTTATAGATCTTGAATTGGGATATTCTAGATAGGAAAGAAGGTAGATGGAGACAGACCTTGTAGATCTGTCCTGCTGCAGCCTTTTTTGTAGATCTGTTGATGGAGATCTCACCCGTGCCTCAAACGACCTCAGATCAACTTCAGATCTGAGAGGGACTTGTACCAACCTCTTCTCAAGAGATTCTAGGTTTTGGACCTAGTATTTGGATGACTTCAAGAGAGGAGGGGAGCAATTTGGTTGGTGGCTGCAAGGAGGAAGGGGCTAGCGCCTCCCTTCTTTCTTTCCTTATCTGGACCTGGCGGCAAGAAACCCTAGGGTTTCTTGCTCCTGGGGCATGGAGGATGGCTGGAGAGAGAGGGAGAAGAGAGAGAGAGACTTGAGAGAAAGAGTCATCTATTACTTGGCTTTTTCAAACCTGTACAAGTATATGTATATATAAACATCGGGTCAAGTGACCCAAACCCAAAACTCCCTTGACCAACTCTATGGGAGATTAGGTTAACCCAAGTCCATGTACACCCATGATTTAACCTAATCTCACCTATCCTGGGTTCAGACCTGGTCTATAAAGAGTTGGTCCCTTGAGGCCCACATAATCTAGACTTCAAGAACCCAAAAGGCCCACAGCCTTTCAACCTAGGGCCCAACTAGCCCTAGAGCCTCCATGAAGCCCTCATGAATGATGGACCTTGGCCTTAGCCTTGGTCCCTTGGGCCTTGGGCATACCACCTGGATCATAACAACCTCTATGAGTATCTACTCGGGATCAGTCTAAAACAGTCTTTTTTAAATTAAATTTTTTTCTCTAAGAAAATTCAACCTGCTGAATCTGAACAAAGCTTGGATCATAATCAATATTTGGTCTCTTTTCTTAATCTTCTTCTTCTTTTCTTTCTTTATCTTTCTCTCATGCTTTGTGCTACTACCAGCAGGTAGAAACTAGCAAACAAAAGATACCCAACAGCCTTGGGCGTGGAACAAGATGGGATGCCCAAAGATGAAGGACATTGGACGTCCAAGGGAGAAGAGAAAAGGAGGAGAAGAGAGGACAAGGGAGGTCTCCTTTGTGGCATGTGGGGTGCTGGTTGGATGCTTTAGAGACCTTAGGGGAGGTCTCTTTAAATAGGCATGAGAATTAAATCCTATTCAATCTCATAATACAAGTCCTACTTGTACTGGATTTCCTAATAACTTAAGTTATTTAACTTATATTAAGAATCCTATTAGGTGCCAACTCTTGGAGCTCTTGCATCCAATTAAACACACCCTCTTTTGCACCTATGAGACACCCCATATCAAATTAAAAGGCTCTCTAATCATGGAACACATCCAACTTGATCAAATCAAGGTGGTGCCCCATAATAACTATCAAAGAAATTAATAAGGGACTTACACCCTTAATTCATTTGATCCAAAAACTTAGACACCCAACAATTAGAGTTCAATAAATTTAATTCATTTAGATTTTTAACTAGTAATTAAGTTTGAATTATCTTATCAAATAAGAAATCCAAATAAAAGAGAAATTGGATCCAACTATGTACTAGTAAGGTTACCTTGAACCCAATCGGATTTTTCTAAACCCAATTGATACTTCATAAGCTTAATTACTAATTTTAGGTCTAATCTCTTTGTTGTGTGACCCCATAGATTTAATTCTATCTGGTAGTGAGATATACAATTATCTCTATCAAAGTATCATTGAAACTCTTTTCAATATATCGAAACAATTCTACTCTAACTCATTAAGGATTATTGATTCAGAGCAACCCTAATGAGCTCTCACAATCCATCAGTAACACCTAGCAGTATGTAGTGACAATCCAGTAGAGCTGAAATGAATCTCTGGGTTGAGTTAATGTGTAATTCAGTCTCTCTATCATGAGTTCTGACTAGATGACAGATCATGGATAAATTATCAAATCTCAACATCAGTCATATGATAACTTCGATTAACTCAAGTCCAATTGTGACTTCTATGAAAATTTTTTTCATCAATCACATTACTGTAGCCACAGATTCTCAAACTTAGCCTCTTAAATCTCATTGGACTACTCTTTTCTATCAAGATCGATAGATTCCATCTTGATGCACACCCTACTCTTATCGTGGATCAACTGTCGCCAATATCCACTACAAGAGCTCATTGAGATCCATGTTTATGTGTCAATCAAATTTTAGCAGCCACATTATGAGTAGCAGTACCATCTCAGATCAAAGAACCAGTCACACAACTACAGCATCGAGATGATTATTGACGATCGAGTAGAAATCTAAATGATCTCTTATATGGTCATATTCAGTACTAATTATTCTCTAACAACTATCCATACTTATCACTCTGTATCTCTACACGATAAACTAGAGACTCATCTATCTCAAAAAAAATAATTTGTACTCAGTCTATTCGGATCGATCACCATCCTCATGATGATCCTATGATCGGAAGCATTTAAGAATTAAATACATGTCTCTCATTCTCAACACCTTGAGAATATATATCAAAATTAATTTCATGGATGATTCAAAGACATATCATACTTGAATAAAAAATAAATTTATCCTGTTATTGATCATATCAATATATTAAGTACAAAATTGTATCCTAAATTTATTACAATGTGTCAGCCATATTGGCTTCTAGGACGTACATCTAACATCAAGCAAGCATCTCAGAGTTGGAACACTCGCTTTAATGATGTGATCAAAATATTTGATTTCATCAAAAATGAGGAGGAGCTATGTGTACAAAAAGATCAGTGGAAGTGCTATCACATTCTTCGTATTATATGTGGATGATATCCTCCTGATTGGGAATAATATTCTCATCTGACATCGATCAAAGTATGGTTATTAAAAGAGTTTGCCATGAAAGACTTAAGAGAAGCTTCCTACATTCTTGGTATAAAGATCTATAGGGATAAATCTAAGAGAATTATAGAATTCTCACCGTGAATGTACGTAGTAAAGGTGTTGAAGAGGTTCAGCATAGAAAACTCCAAGAGAGATCTTTTGCCCCTTAGATATGACATTCATATCTTCAAGAAGATGTGTCCTAATATAACTGAGGAGATCCAACACATGAGTAAGATCCCTTATGCTTCGGCAGTAAGGAGCCTCATGTATGCCATGTTATGTACACGACCTAATATAGCCCTTGCCGTGAGTGTCACGAGTAGATATCAGGTGAATCCAGATGAAGAATACTGGATTGCTGTGAAAAATATCCTTAAGTACTTAAGAAGAACTAAAGATTTGTTATTGGTCTTTGATGGAGGATTGGAGTTGAAAGTTGAGGGATACATCAATTCAGACTTCATGACTGATGTCGATGATAAAAAATCTATATTGGGATGTATCTTCTTATGTAATGATGGTGCGGTTAGCTGAAAGAGTTTCAAGCAGCCGATCATTGCAGATTCGACTATGGAAGCCGAGTATATCGCCACCTCTGAAGCTGCTAAAGAAGCTTTTTGGTTCAAGTAGTTCATTGTGGAGTTGGATGTGATGCCATCATATACCATTACACTGTATTGCCATAACAATAGCACCATAGCTCTCGCTAAGAAGTCCAAGGCTCACCAAAAGTCTAAGCATATAGAGCGGCAGTTTCACATCATACGTGAATATCTCGAGAAAATGTTTGTCGAGGTATAGAGAGTTGACTCTGTGCATAACGTGGCACATCCGCTGACCAAGCCTCTCAGCCAGCAGAAGATTGAAGCTCATCTTGAGAAGATGGGTCTTAAATATATGGCCAATTGGCTTTAGATCAAGTGGAAGTTTGTTAGATATGTGCCTTAAAAGTCAATTTGTTGGCAGATATATTTTTATAATTCCAAAGCTTAATCTTATACTTGTAATATTTTATTATCAATAAAGAATTTTTTATTTCAATCATATTTATGTGTCCATAATTTATTTTAGAAATTAACGAAGATGATTTTGTATATTCTCAAAGTGTTGAGAATTTGAGACATACATTATTAGTGGTTAGTTTCTAAATGCTCCCGATCAAAGGATCGTCATGGAGGATAGTAATCAATCTATTTGAGATCGATGTACGGTTCACCTCTCTTCTAGACAGATGAGTCTCGAGTCTGTAATGTAAAGATACTGGGGTGAGAGTGTGGGTGGTTGTTAGAGAATAACTTGTACAGAGCGTGACCAATATGAAAAATTACTTAGATGTCTACTCACTAGTCAGTAGTCTTCTCGATGCTGTAGTGGTATGAGTGATCCTTTGACCTACGATGTCATAGACTATTCGTAGCGAGGCTACTGAGTTTGACTGCACATTTTTTTGATCCCTAGCTATTCGGATCCTTGCTGTATATGTTGGCTTCAATAGGTTCAGATTCACTATTTATAGTATGATGTATCTAGATAAATTCTATCGATCTTTATAGAAAAAGAGAAGTTCTATGCGATTCATGAAACGAGTTCATAAAGTCTTTGGCCAAAGCAAGTGTGAATACTAAAAAAGAATTTTTACGAGATTCACAAATGAACTCGAGTTGAGTCAATCTAGCATATGACTGATGATGGGATCTGATGAGTTTTCTATGACCTCCTTCAAGTCGAAACTCACGATAGAAGGATAGAATCATATGATAACTGTACCTAGGAGTTCTCACTTTTATTTTACTGGGTTGCCACTGCATTCTGTTAAGTGTCACTGGTGGATTGTGGGACTCATCGGATATCATCTTAATGATCAATGACCCTTGAAGGATAGAGCTAAAGTTGTTTCAATCCATTGAAAAAAGTTTCAATGATATTGTAATGGAGATCACAATATATCTTACTATCAGATAAAATGAAATCTAATTAATTGATCTTGTAAAGTTCTAATTGGATTAGGATTTATTAAAATTTTATTGGATTTAAGAGAACCATGTTAGCACATGAATAAACCTAATTCTTCTTAGAACTTCGATTGAATCAAGTCTATAGCCTTGAACCTAATCTAAATCCATTTGATTTTAGCTAGACACCTAATTATGGGCCCAAGAAAATTAGATCATATCAATGAGTTGGCAATCTAATCTCCTCTTTTTTTCTCTTGATATTTTCTTTTGAAGCGGAGAATTAATGGAAAGAAGAGATGGCGCCATCCTCCCTTTTTGGAAGGTCCAAGGGGTGCCAACCTCTTCGAATAGTATAATGAAGAGAGAGGAGCTCGCCCCCTCTTCTTGATTTAGCATGGAAGGAGAGAGAGAGAGGGGGGGCATCTTGCATAAAAAGCTCTAAAAGGGGTGCCAATGATTGGTGCCCCAACTACCTGTCTCATTAGATGAGGGGCGCCCACTCAGTCTGCCTATTTTGACTGGGGCACCCTATCTGCTTGCCAAAAGAGGTGAATATCCTATCAATTAAGTCTGATTTTTAATGAAAAATAATCAGATTAAAAAGGTAGAAATCCTTATGAGATAAAGACTAGTCTTTTTAGGTTGATTGGTTCTTGATTTGGAATCAAGAAAGGATCTATATATAGTCTTTTAGGATTTCAATTAATTATTTTATTGACTAAAAATCAGATCTTTCTCTGCTCTCCATGCCTCACCCTATCTTGCTCTTTTTTTTCCCATGCCCAAGGGTTGGGCGTCCATCTTCCACATGCCTGAGTTAAGAAGGGTCTCTTTTATAGTAAAGAACAAGAAGAAAAGGCTATAATTTAGGGGTTGAAATTGTAGTCAAGATCAATTGCTGATCAAGATTCAAAGAGACAAAAATCCTACTTGGAGAAGAAGGATCTATTATGGGAAGAAGGATTTAAGGTTGATCCCAGTGGATACCTGTAGAGGTCGAACACGTGTGTGGCTTAAGGACCTTCGAATTTGAGATCATCGGTAGAGGTGAATTTCAACCCACGCAAAGGTATTGAAATTTGATCTCATCTTTATTTTTATTTTTAGATTATATACATATCTTTATCTATGGACTCGGGTAGGATTAGATGAGATCTAATGCATGTGGGGTTAAAGAGTTTCATCCAATTTATTTTCGCTGCTCTTGAAAAAGATTTTTAAAATCTATGCATGCATCCTATCTAGTTTTCTAACAGTATGTACCAGAATATTGACAATAACCTTTGACAATTAGACGAACTTTATAGGTCTCCATCTTTCCATCTGCACCCCTCTTCCTTTTGAAGATTCACTTACACCTTATGAATTTTATCCCTTCAGGTGAGTCAACTAATATTCATACATCATTAACCTTTATGGACTCTATTTTAGATTTCATGGCTTCTAGTCACTTATCGAAGTCAGACCTCTGCATCACATCCATGTAGATGATCGGATCCTCATTATTCTCATTGAGTTCAACTGAATCACCGTTTCGAATCAAGAAATTATAGTATCTGTCCAATTGACATGGTGCTCTACCAGATCTTCTTAAAGATGTTTCTACAATAGATTTCGGATTTGATCTAATCAAATCTGACTCTATGGGTTTACTAGATTGTGTCAGTTCTTCTATCGATTGAACTTCATCAAGTTCAATGTTTGAGGTATTAGTTTCTTCTCCAAAGAACTTCTTTTCTAAAAAAACTGTCTTATTGCTAACGAACACCTTTTATTCATCAGCAAGGTAGAAGTAATATCCTTTGATCTCTTTTGGGTATTCTATAAATAGACACTTGTCAGATCTAGATCCAAGCTTGTCAATTTTTAAATATTTGATATAAATCGAATATCTCTAAATCCTAAGGTGAGAGAGTACTGGCTTACGTCCTGTCCACATCTCATGTGGTGTTTTACTTATAGTTTACTCATAATTTAATTTAAAATATAACATGCCAACTCGAGTGCATATCTTCAAAAGGAGATTTACAAACTTACAAAGCCTATCATGGACTGAATCATGTCTAATAAAATTCGATTCTTCCTTTCCGATACACCATTATGATGTAGTATTCCAAGAGGGGTCCACTACGAGAGAATCATATTCTCTTCTAAGTATGTTAGAAACTCACTGAAGAGGTATTCACCTCTTCGATCAGATCGAAGAGTTTTAATACTCTTTTCAGTTTGTTTCTCTACTTCATTACAGAATTATTTGAACATTTCAAATGATTCTGACTTATGTGTTATTAAATAGATGTGCCCATACCTCGATAGGTCATCTA
Organism: Elaeis guineensis; assembly: GCF_000442705.2. Classification (NCBI taxonomy): domain Eukaryota; kingdom Viridiplantae; phylum Streptophyta; class Magnoliopsida; order Arecales; family Arecaceae; genus Elaeis; species Elaeis guineensis. The sequence goes on along the minus strand of NC_026005.2, from coordinate 38,051,893 downwards.
TAAATATAATGAAATAATAATATCCATCTCTGATATTCGTGTTCATGGGTCTACATACATCAATATGTATCAGGCCTAGAATTTTACTGGCTTGCTCACCTTTTTTAGTAAAATGTGACTTGATCATTTTTCTAAGTAAACAGGACTCACAGGTTGGAAGCAATTCACAATCATTGATTTTGAGGATTTCTTCTTGAGTCAACCTATTTATTCTATTCTTGTTAACATAACCCAACCTATAGTGCCAAAGATAGATGTCAGTGACATCATTAATTCTAGGACATTTGCTGGACATATACATTATACTAACAGATTATGATAATATATAAATTCTATTATTCAGTGGTCCATTCATCACATTAACACCATTCATGATAATATTAAAATTATTATTTTTATTAAAATCTCATAACCGTACATGATCAAATAGTCCACATAAATAATATTCAATAAAAAAGAAAGACAAAAGTGACATTCACTAAGAACAATTACATTAGACTTGAATACAAACTTAATAATCCTTAACGCTAGAACTGGAATTAGTCTTCCATCTCCAACATTAAGGAATCTTTCCCCTTCTTCAAATCTCCTACTAGCCTGTAGATCCTACAACTAATTGCAAATATTAAAAGGACTTCTGGTATCTAATACCCAGGTAGTAGAATCACAAATTAAGAAATTACAAGGTGTTATCATATAATTACCTTATCCAGCAATAGCTTGCTCTTTCTTGGCCTGTTCGGATCCAAAGAGGCAATGTACTGAGAACAGTTCCTCTTCCATTGCCCTCGCTTCTTGTAGTAGAAGCATTCCACCTGACTCTGATCAGACTTGAATTTCTTGGTCTGATTGGGCTTGGGTGCCCCAGTACTTTGTACTTTTTTTATTCTTCTTGTTCTTCTTTCCTTTCTTAAAGGGTCGACGTCCGGAAGAAGACCCTCCCACCATATTTACTGACTCTTTATGAGTTGGTGATCCTTCTCAAAGTTCTACAGCAACCCCAATAAACTATGGTAGTTGACTACAGGCTTTGTCATTCGATAATGAGTAAGAAAAGAGAGGTAGGATTTAGGTAGAGAGTTTAGAATGACATCCTTCCCCAACTGCTTATGTAGGAAAAAATTGAACTTGTTCAAGTGCTCAATCATCTCAATCATGTATAGTACATGATCAGTGACTGATGCTCCTTCCCTTATTAAAACATTGAAGATGGCACAACTTGTCTTGTGCCTCTCAATATTGTCAGACATGCCAAAGGACTCGTTCAGCATTTGTAACATATCCTGAGGCTGAGCATTCTCGAATCAATGGCTGAACTTATCATTCATTGCCACCAGCATAATGCAACGAATCATAGTTTGGTTGTTGAGCCACTTTTGATAAGCATCTTAGACCATATTGTGGGCATTCAGAGTTGGCTCCTTATGTACTGGATCTATCAGCACGTATAAGATCCGTTTATGCTCTAAGATTATTTTCAGCTTTTGATACCAACTATCAAAATTTGATCCCATCAATTTATCACTATCCAATAGTGATCGGAGCGACAAGATGGTAGCCATAACTGCAAAAGAAAAAATTAAAACCTAGTTAGTATATGAATTGATTAAGCTTAAAGACATAGATTTTAGTCTAAAAATTCTTCTACTATTTTATTCGAATTGGTAGACTCTACCTTCAATTCAAGGAATTACACTAATTTTCTTGTAAGTACCAGAATCCTCACAGGCTCCACATGGGCCCGAGTGTGGCTCGGCTAATCCCTATGCACCATGGGTAGGTTCTAAGCAATTATTTTATCAAATAATTTTCAAGATTCAATTTTATCCTAGGCACCTCTTCAGCAGGCTTATGGTACCTCCACTGAAAATTCTGGTTAGGTCCAACCATTAACATATCAGAATTTAGTACATCTGACAAATAAGTGATAAAGTCTGAGTGTGGCTTGGCCAACCTGACCATCATCAGAAAGACATAACTAAATCAACATATTATGAATGATAATTTCGATAGCCAAATGAGCATCAGGCATGTGGCACCTCTAATGATCATCTAAACTGTTGGATCCATTATCATCCAACTTAATGGGAGGCTATGATCTAGTTATCACCATAATTATTTTATTTTTAGGAACCTAATATTTTATAGAATTTAATTAGATGGAATGAAAGATGAGAAAAGACTTGATCAGTTAATTTTAATCCTCCCACTGACTTCATCAAGTCAGATCAAAGGAGATTAAACAAAAGCTGGTCCAGCCAACCAATTATAAATCCTTCCACTGGCTTTACCAAGTCATGAAGAGGACTTTAAATAAGTTGAACTAGGGGCACCTAAATCAGTCATACTGATTTTCTAGTTAGCATGGGTCAATCTCAATCATTAAATGATCTAATCAAAATATGATTCACCATATTGATTAGATAAGTGAGATCGGTGAGAAGGATATGCCATTAACTCATCATAAACTCAATATATGTGAGTAGCTTCTAATTAATGATCATCGATCAAGACTGTCAAACTTACCTTAGATACCAACTGATTAGTCAGTTTCACTTTGATCAACTTATAGATTTAAGTTCAACCACAGAGCTACGATCAAGGTCCATCTTAGTCTAATCAAATATATGGACTTGACTAACTACAACTATTGAGAATTGATCAAGAGAAGAATTGATCCAATCAGAATTAACTATTAATTAGATTTGATCAATTACTAACATAGTTCATTATCAATGATTTCTAACCTTAGGTCTAACCCAGTTAAATAGACTTAACTCGAGCTAACCCATTAACCCATGAATTATAAAATTTATGTCTTAGATCTTTGATTCTCAAATCTAGATCACTTAATTGGCAATTAAGTTTTGGGCTAACATGGGTTGGGGTTCGGTGTTTGAAAATAGTTTCAAGTTTCGTAAAATATTTTTACAAACTGTCATACAATTAAATAAACTTTAATTTTAAATCTAACATATATTATATCAAATCTAAAATAAAAATTTTTTAACTCTTTCTACTATTCATCTTCATGAAAAAGATCGCACAGCACCCCCACATGCCATAGGAGAACCCCATCGAATGGGAGGAGAGGGCCATAAAATCCTACTTTCTCCTATAACTGGATGGCTATGAGGATCTATCCAATTCGATTACTATACTACTCAGATTCTAGATTAATTATTTAGATCAAATCTAAATAATTAAAATCAGATTATATACAAAACATTCATGTCAAGAGCAACCTGACTTTGATACCATTTAAAAGAGAAACAGGCAGTTCAAAGTATGCATTTTTAAAATTTTTATAGCGAAAGATAAAAAATTAAATATTTTAATTTTTTACAAATACTTTAGATCAGATCTAAACTATCTTTAAAGATCTATGACAAAAAATTTTGCATGCTGAAATCCGATGTAAATGAAAACTGCATCGATTGCATCGATACCCTGAATCAGATCTAACTGTTAGATCTCATTGATTGAGTTTAGAACTCATTATCTTTGCATGGATTGATTGTTAGAGTATGATCCTGGCTCCTCCCACAGACCTTGGGTGCAGCAGAACCAGCAACGAACAGATCTGGAGACTTCTGGACTCGATTGAAGGCCCTTGACGAAATCAGCCTGGTTGCTATCTTCTTCGTCAGCCTTTCGTTCCAGATAAAGAATGCCTCTGAAATCACCTCTAAAAAATCCAAGATCTGGTACCCAACTAGACCAGGCCTGGATTGAGGTCTTCTAATTTGTAGATCTCAAATCAGAATATTCTAAATAGGGAAGAAGGTAGATGGAGACAGACCTTACAGATCTGTCCTGCTACAGCCTTTCCTATAGATCTGTTGATGGAGATCTCACCCGTGCCTCAAACAACCTCAGATCAACTCCAGATTTGAGAGAAACTTATATCAACCTCTTCGTAAGAGATTTCAGATCCTGGACCTGATGCTTGGGTGACTGCAAGAGAGGGAGAGAGGAATCTGGTTGGCAGCACAAAGGGGAAGGGGGCTAGCGCCTCCCCTTCTTTTCTTTCCTTTTATGGACTGGCGGCAAGAAACCCTAGGGTTTCTTGTTCCTGAGGCATGGAGAATTGCTGGAGAGAGAGGAAGAAGAGAGAGAGAGACTTGAGAGAAAGAGTCTTGTATTCTCTTGGCTTAATCAAACCTATACACAGTACATGTATATATAAACACAGGGTCAAGTGATCCAAACCCAAAACTCCCTTGACCAACTCTATGGGAGATTAGGTTAACCCAAGCCCATGTACACCCATGACTCGACCTAATCTCACCTATCTTGAGCTCAGACCTGGCCCATAAAGAGTTGATCCCTTGAGGCCCACATAACCTAGACCTCAAGAACACGAAAGGCCCACAGCCTTTCAACCTAGGGCCCAACTAGCCCTAGAGCCTCCATGAAGCCCTCATGAATGATGGACCTTGGCCTTAGTCTTGGTCCCCTGGGCCTTGGGCACACCACCTGGATCACAATAATCTCCACCTTGGTGTCCCAAGGCCTCAACCAGTTCCATTCTGTTCATCAGCCGAATCAGCTCAACACATCTCTAAAAGCTGTCCCGTGGAAGTACCTTCGTAAGTGCATCAGCTGGGTTCTCCTTGGTGTGTACCTTTATCAGCTCCACCTCGCCATCCTCCACAAGCTCCCTGATCTGATGATACCGAATGTCGATGTGCTTTATCCTTGCATGATAGACTGAGTTCTGTGCTAATAGAAGTGCACTCTGGCTGTCATAGTGCACTCTAATGGCCTCCTGAGTAAGGCCCATCTCCGTCAACAAACTCTTCAGCCAAATTATCTCCTTAGCTGCTTCTGTCAGCCCGATGTACTCCACCTCTGTAGTGGATAGGGCTGTGATAGGATGCAGACACGATCTCCAAGAAATAGGACCTCCATACGGGCTAAAGATGAAGCCTGTCGTAGACCTCCAGGTATCCACATCTCCATCGAAGTCTGCATCTACATAACTACCAATCAGTCCCTGAGCCTCCCTAGACATGTCAGAGTATCCCACTGCACCTTCTCACTGTCCGTAGCAGATGCCAACTCCAACTGAACCCGCCAGGTATCTGAATATCCACTTCAGAGCTCTCCAATGCTCCTTGCCAGGCTGCGCCATGAACCTGCTAACCTGACTCACTGCATGAGCTATGTCTGGCCTACAACAGACCATCGCATACATCAAGCTCCCAACTCCTGAAGCATAAGGGACCTTCTCCATCTCTTGAGCCTCCACCTCAGTCTGTGGTGCCATGATCTTCGAGAGTCTGAAGTGACCGGCAAGTGGCAGCTCCGCCGGCTTTGCTCCCTTCATCTCGAACCTCTCTAAGACCTTCTGTATGTAGCCCCCCTGAGATAGATGCAGCACCCTCCGGGCCCGGTCTCTGAAAATCTCCATGCCTAGGATCTTCCTTGCAGGGCCCAAATCCTTCATCTCAAACTCTCGAGATAAGGATGCCAACAGATCCTGCACAACCTTCCTACTCTTGCATGCTATAAGCATATCATCTACATACAAGAGTAGGAACACCCTAGAACCATCCTCAAGAGACTGAACATAAACACAGGGATCAAACTCGCACCTAGAAAGTCCAATGCTGCGCATATAGGAGTCGAACCGCTTGTACCATTGCCTCGGCGACTGCTTCAGCCCGTACAGTGACTTCTGCAACAAACAAACCTTTCTCTCAGATCTTGGATCCCTGAAATCGGATGGCTGCTCCATATGAATCCTCTCCTCCAAATGCTCATGAAGGAACACCGTCTTGACATCCATCTACTCCTGCTCTAAATCCTGAGCTGCTACAATGCTCAGCAACACTCTGATGGAAGTATGTCTGACGATGAGAGAGAAGACCTCACTGAAGTCGATGCCTTCCTTCTGGGAGTATCCCTTGGCCACTAACCTCGCCTTGAATCTGATACCTCCCTGCTCTAAAGGCCCTTCCTTGCGACTGTAGACCCATTTGCAGCCAATGGGCCTCTTCCCCTGTGGCAACTACACCAATCGTCACGTCTGGTTCTGGTGGAGAGACTGCATCTCTTCGGACATCGCCTGGATCCATCGCTCTCTGTCCTGGCTCTCAATAGCCTCCTGATACGTATATGGGTCTCCATTCATTATAACCAGGGCATATGACAGCATCTCCTCGAAGTCATATCAGTCCGGTTGCCTGATGGTCCTCTTGGGCTTGTGTAGGGCAACACCGATATCAGTCCTCGATCCAGTCGCTCCTGCTGGACCTCTCCGCCTCGATCATCCATCTGAGTCCTCTCCACTTGTGAAAACACCTTAGGTAGGTTCTCCACCTGAATGTCATGTCCTTCCGTAGTACCTACAAGAGGTAAAATCAAAGAGGTTAGCTGTCCAGCAGCGCCCTGCTGGACCTCCTCCTGCTCCTGCTGCTCCTCCATGCCTGCTCGCCTCCGTAGGACTGACTCCTCGTCAAAAGTCACATCTCGACTAATGATGACCTTCTTTTCCAAGGGATCCCATAGCCTGTATCCCTTGACTCCTCGCGGATAGCCTAGAAATACCATCTTGCAAGATCTGGCGCCTAGCTTGCTCTGCTCACCAGCTCCAATGTGCACATAGGCCATGCATCCAAATACCCGTAGATGGTCCAGCCCAACTGTCCTCCCAGACCACACCTCCTCTGGAAGCCTGCCATCCAACCTGGTGTGAGGTGACCGATTGACCAAGTAACCTGATGCATCAACTGTGTCAATCCAGAACGCCTTTGGAAGCCCTGCCTGCAGCCTCATGCATCGTGCCTTTTCCAAAAGTGTTCTGTTCATCCTCTCGACCACCCCATTCTGCTGTGGAGTCTCCTTAACTGAGAAGTGTCTCCTGATCCCACACTCCTCACAGTAGTCCTGAAACTCTCTGCTCGTGTACTCTCCGCCATTGTCTGACCTCAGACACTTCACGCTCCTCCCCTGCTCCTTCTCCACCTCAGCTCTCCAGATCTTGAACTTGGTGAAGACCTCTAACTTCTCTCTCATGAAGTAAATCCAGAGTTTTCTTAAAAAATCATCAATCAGGGTCATGAAGTATCTGGCCCCATTCCTAGCTAAAACTGGGGTTGGTCCCCACTCATCCATGTGTACTAACTCCAGAGGGGCTGCACTGCGGGCTGTACTGATATTGAACTGAACTCTCCTCTGCTTTTCCATCTGGCAAGGCTCACAGATCTCCCCTGTAGCACCATCCTCCAGATCAGAGATGAGTCCTCTCTTGCTCAACTCCCTCAGCCCCTTGTCACCCATGTGGTCTAGCGGTAGTGCCACATCCTATAGACCCCCTGCTGGTCCTGTGCTGCAGCTGCTGCATCAGACTCTCCGATCACCACAGATCCCTCCATGCGATAGAGGTTATTGTCCAACCTCCTGCCTCTCATCACCACCATAGCTCCATTGGAGATGTTCAGTACTCTGCTTCTAGTCCTACTGCTGAAGCTGTATCTACTGTGCTCTAAGTAGCCTAGTGACACCAGATTCTTTTCCAGCTCTGGGACGTGATTTACATTTATCAATGTCCTCACAATCCCATCAAACATCCTCATCCTGACTGTCCCTATCTCAGCCACCTTGCAAGGATGATTGTCGCCTAGAGTCACTGATTCCTCATCTGTCTTGGTGTATGTCGCAAACCAAGACCTGTATGGTGTGTAGTGATGTGAGCATGCAGAGTGTAGTGTCCACTCCTCTATGTAATGCCTGTGACCATCTGATACCACAAGTAGATCATCCTCCACCTGCTGCCCAGCAACTGCACTCACTGATTCTGAGCCACTTCTTTCTCCTTTCTTGCTCTTCCATAGTGCACATTCTCGCTTGAAGTACCCGAACTCGTTGCACTTGAAGCATTTCATCTCTTTCTTTCCCTTTCTGGACTTAGACTGCCCCGTGGATTTGCTTCTGCCTCTGCCTTTACCTGTCCTCTCCCCTACTGCCAAACCCTCTTGGGGAGCCCGATCTCTGGTCAACTTTTTCCTTTGCTCATTAGACCTCAGCACCAAGACCATGTCCTCATATTCCAGAGTCTCCTTGCCGTAGAGCAGTGTAGTCACCAAAGAATCATATGATCCTAGCAACAAACACAATAGCAACAGGGACTTGTCCTCCTCATCCAGCTTCACCCCGATATTCATCAACTCCATGCATAACTGGTCGAACCTCTGAATGTGCCAATCACATCAGATCCCTCCTGCATCCGAAGACTATACAATCTCTTCTTCAGCATCAGCTTGTTGCACATATTCTTTCCCATATACATGGTGTGCAATTTCGACCAAAGGCCCTTCGGGGTCTTTTCTTCCAGCACCGAATACAACGCCGCATCCGCCAAACATCCTCTGATCACCGAGCATGCTTTCTTCTCCAACGATGCCCACTGTCTATCTGTCATTCCCTCAGACTTCTCATCCAAATCCTGATCCAGATCTGCTTGCACCAGAAGATCCTCCACCCAAATTTTCCACATGTAAAAATTTCTCTTGCCATCAAACTTCTCGACATCGACCTTCATATTGCTACCCATGACTGAATCCAAGCCAAACAAGCAATATAAAATCAAGAAGTGTAGAATATACCTTGATGGTACCTTGCTGAAAATTTTCAGTACTTGGGATCTTCAACTTCTCACGCTTGGAACTGCTTCCTCACCATCGTGGCTCTGATACCAACTATTGAAACATGATTCTGGCTCCTCCCACGGACCTTGGGTGTAGCAGAACTTGCAACAAACAGATCTGGAGACTTCTGGACTCATTTGAAGGCCTTTGACGAAATCAGCCTGGTTGCTGTCTTCTTCATCTGCCTTTCGTTCTAGATGAAGAACGCCTCTAAAATCATCTCTAAAAAATCTAAGATCTGGTACCCAACTAGATCAGGCCTAGATCGAGGTCGTCCAATTTATAGATCTCAAATCAGGATATTCTAGATAGGAAAGAAGATAGATGGAGACTGACCTTGTAGATCTGTCTTACTGCAGCCTTTCCTGTAGATCTGTTGATGGAGATCTCACCCGTGCCTCAAACGATCTCAGATCAACTCCAGATCTGAGAGAGACTTGTATCAACCTCTTCGCAAGAGATTCCAGGTCCTAGACCTGATGCTTGGATGGCTACAAGAGAGGGAGAGAGGAATTTGGTTGGTGGCACAAAGGGGAAGGGGGCTAGCGCCTCCCCTTCTTTTCTTTCCTTTTATGGACTGGTGGCAAGAAACCCTAGGGTTTCTTGTTCCTGAGGTATGGAGAATTGCTGGAGAGAGAGGGAGAAGAAAGAGAGAGATTTGGGAGAAAGAGTCTTGTTTCCCTTGGCTTAATCAAACCTATACACAGTACATGTATATATAAACATAGGGTCAAGTGACCCAAACCCAAAACTCCCTTGACCAACTCTATGGGAGATTAGGTTAATCCAAGCCCATGTACACCCATGACTCGACCTAATCTCACCTATCCTAGGCCTAGACCTAGCCCATAAAGAGTTGATCCCTTGAGGCCCACATAACCTAGATCTCAAGAACCCGAAAGGCCCACAGCCTTTCAACCTAGGGCCCAACTAGCCCTAGAGCCTCCATGAAGCCCTCATGAATGATGGACCTTGGCTTTAGCCTTGGTCCTTTGGGCCTTGGGCATACCACCTGGATCACAACATCGATGATCTCCACTATTGATAGATATGGTATGAGATTTTGTCTGATATCGAGCAGCCACACAGATCGATCGATCTCTACAGATCATCCACTCGAAGCCCTGATCCGATCGTCCTTCTCGAAAGTGCTAGTTCGCATCGAAAGCTCTGGATGGATGATTCAAGCTCCTTTCTTTGGATCATCTAAATTCTTTCAGATCAGAAGATGGAGCTACTCGAGGAGATGGTGGTAAAGGAGATTGAAATAAGACTCTCTTGTATTTTTTCTCACACAAAAGACTAGAGCCGAATCCTAGAACCTATCCTAGACCTCACACCCAAAGAGGAAGGTCACTTCCTCTATTTCTCATGTACAAAACCTCACCCCCTCTCTGTTTCACGCCCCTTCTCACTAAGAAAGTATTTTTCATGATAAAACTCCTCTTTTTTGTCGCACAAAATGAGAAGGATTTTTTAAAGATGGCAGGGAGAGGATAGGGATAAGGATGAAGTGGTTAAATGAAGTTCAAATTCAAACCAATTTGAATTCAAAACTTAACCAATTGATCCTTATCCACTGGGGGTGCAAAAGAGTGGTGAGAAACCTCAGATTGGCATGGAGAAAAATCATGCAAAAGAACCTATTTCATGCATAGAGAAAGGGTTCGGCGATTAAGGGAAGAGTTCAACTTGTTTTGGACTCCAACTTCTCATTCAAGTTCAAACTTGTTGAACTCAAAATTAAAACTAACCTCATCCAAAACCAAAAGGGATCAGAAGTGGCCATTAAACTCTTCTAGGCATGAGAAAAAATTCAAGCAAAAACTTTTCTTGTGTGAAGAAAAGGTGGGCACAGAGAAAGGAGGCGCAGGGGATGTTCTATTTGAATTTTTAATTCGAATCTTCATCTAATTAGATTCTCAACCCAATCAAATTAGGTTATACCTAATTAGACCACTGAACCTAATCTAATTAGATAACAAATAGTTTTGATTAAATTCTAATCAAATAAGAAATTAATCAAACTTAAGTTTCGATCAAATCAGGAATCGAACACCCTCAGTAATTAAGTCATCTCATAATCTAATCGGATCAAACCACATTAAATCCAATTCAATCAGATTTGATCCAAACCTCAATGCTCAATCAAATTAAGCTAATTTGCAATCTAATCGTTAATCAATTTTCTTATAATTTACTAATAATTAGTGAATTAATTTATTGTAATTCTTGCATAAGGTTAATTATCAATCGAATCGACTATTATATTCTAGAACGATTCTTAATCATCGATCAGCCACATGAAGTTAGAAATTTTTTTTGAGTATGATCCCATAGGTTCGAACCTAAGTCAATAGTATAGAAATAATCTTTTTATACCAATCAAAGTGCTCATCTAGCAATGGTATCCAACATCCAAATAGGTCGAAAGATTGCAAAGCAATATTCAAGAATCTATTGGCATACGGTTACTGTATAATTCATTCCTTTGACTCAAATACTCAAGGTGACTTAAGATTTAACTATCAATCCTGATATGATCATTCATATTGTATTTTAATTTTTCAAATCTATCACATAGATTATCTCGATCGAGGTTTTACTGAATTAAAACATACTGATACATTAACTCCTACTTATTTGGAGGGATCAATTTCATCTTGACTCACACACTAACTTTGCAAGTACTTGACTGTGCCCAAAAATCTTTCATCACTGAATTAAAAATTCAGATAGTCCAGCACTAAAGCACAGTGAGTTACTTGCAAGTCACCATGGTGATCTCAGATCGGAGGGATACTTATATCCATATCCTTCGCAAGCTACTCTTGATAGCAGAGTGCTCAGCAGTTGGTTATGTTCAGTGAGATGTATCTTACGTCTCACTTGCATGCCATACCAATATCTTTACACTCTTTGGTTAAGAGGACAATCAACATATATGGTACACAATGACCTACACTTAATTTAGCTATCATCCTAATAATAGCATATCATTTGGCTGTGAATAATATTTAAGGACTAAATGATATATCCTCCTACATTGATTCAAATAGTCCTAAAGACTTCATTACAAAACAGGAGTTCAAATAAGATGTACACAGAGTGATGAAAAAATTAAATAATATTTATTAGTTCAATAATTCATATACAATTATAATGATTAGCTCAACCATCAACAGGCTGATGATTGGCTTTGGAATACAATTTTCAACAAGATATTGTCAGCGATTCCTATCTTTGGCATTATAGGTTGGGTTATGTGAATAAGAACAGGATAGATAGATTAATCAAGGAGGGTATCTTTGATATTAATGATTGTGAATTATTACCGACCTATGAATCTTATCTACTTAGTAAGATAACGAAGTCACCTTTTAAAAGAAAAAGTAAATGAGCTAGTGATGTTCTAGATCTAATATATAATGATGTATGTAGATCCATAAACATATACATCAGAGGAGGATACTATTACTTCATTATATTTACAGATGAGCTATCGAGGTAGGGGTACGTCTACTTTATGAAGCATAAATCTGAATCATTTGAAATGTTCAAACAATTTTATAGTGAAGTAGAAAAATAGATTAGAAAGAATATTAAAACTTTTTGGTTGGACCAAGGAGGTGAATACCTCACCAGTAATTTTCTGACATATCTAGAGGAGAATGGGATTCTCTCACAATGGACCCTTACTGAAACACCACAATATAATTGAATATTTAAAAAGAAGAATCGAATCCTGTTAGACATAACTCGATCTATGATGGGGTTGAAGGAAAAAATTGACTTTTTTCTTGTAGGATCTTTCAGATCTAATGAGATCTGGGGCAGAATATTTCAAAAAAAATTATCCTACGATATTTTAGATCTAAGATCTATTAGATCTAATTCTTATTATCTGATATTAAATCTAAAATTAAATCTAAAATTATAAGGAATAAAAAAATACCTCTAGGGTAACTAGATTATCCTGTAGATGATCGCAGCAATGCCCGAGGTTCTAAAATAGCCATGCAGTCATCTGACCTCTACCGGTATCCACTCGAGCAAGATCTAGATCATCTTCTTCTCATAAATTTTTACTTCAAAAATCAGATCTGGATCTGATCTGGAAGATCTTCAAAAGATCTTCTGAAGCTGGAGCAGCAGCTTCCCGACAAATCTCTGCAGCCTTCCAATCAGGAAGCCACCACGCCTTGGACAAGCACCAGATGGTTGCCCAACCTCCTGAACGTGAAGAGGGGAGGGAGAGGAGCAGAGGGGGCATGGAGAAGTGGAAAGGATTCAGGATTTTGCTGGTTATTGAGCAGAGTCACTTAACCCTAGGCGCAGACAGGGTTTAAATAGACCCTACTGCGTCATGCAGTGCCACATCATTCGACCAATCAGAAAATTCTAATTAATTTTGAAAAAATTCTAATTGATGGAATGATGTCATCTGATCATATCAGATAAGAATCTCCATAATCCCTCTTACTGTTGGCGCCAACACTGGATAAGCAAAGTGAGATTGGCGCCCCACAGTCCAAGTTGATCAAGGGATCAGAGTCCTCATCTCATGGGACTCTATCCTTATCCACTTGGGGCACACGCCATATCTGATTATGGTGCCCACATTGAGGGCTAATTTAGTAAGTGGACACTCCACTAAAACTCTCCAATGATCTCTTGCCAAGTGACCTTCAGTCCATGATCCATGGGTCAACGTTTGACCAATGTCCTAAAATGAAAATAGCAGGTGACAGGAATTAGCAGGTGTTATCTTAAATTCATCTCATAAATTAAGATAAGTCTTTTCTAAGCTGGACTGACTCCAGTCAGACTGAGAAAAACCTTCTCAAGGTTCTCTAGATGAGCCAAATCATATTTAGCTCAGTCGAGATAGAAAAGATTACACGAGGAGAAAGTTAGGCTTAATCATGTGCTAGCATGATTTTCTTGAACCTAATTGGATCTAATCCAAATCAATCAAACTGGGCTAGCTCAATTGATGACATCCAGATCCTAACTCTTGTTTGTGTGATCTAGTTAGATTCATTTTCATTTGGTAATGAGATATGTCATGATCTCATCATCGACATCATCGAAATTTTTTTCGATGAACCAGAACTCTTCTAATTCAGACAATTAGAATGATCGATCATCAAGATCATTCTAATTGCTTCCAAAATCCATCAGTGATACCTAGCAGTATATGGTGGCAATCCATCAAAAATAAAAATGAACCTCTCGGTGCAGCTACCTGTGTGATTGAGTTCTTCGATCATGAGTTTCGACTGAATTAGGATTAAGATGAACTCGTCAAATCCAACATCAGTCATATGAATCAATCGATCGATCCAAGTTCGATGTGAAACCTCAATGAAAAACTTCTTTCCATTATTTCACTCTGCCATGGCCATGGGCTTAAGGACTCAATCTTTCGATCGTCATAGGACTACTCCTCTCATCTACCGAGGTTGATAGATCCCATCTTGGTGCAATCTGGTTCCTACAATGAATATGCTACAGCCAACATACACCTCAAGATTTCGAATGGCTAGGAGATCGAGTTATGGTATAGTCAAACTATAACACACTTAAGGTGAACTATCGATGTACCTCAGATCAAAGAACTAGACACACAGCTGCAGCATCGAGCTAGTCATCGACGAGAAGGTAGACTTCCTTATGACTGCTCAAGGTGGTCACGCTCAGTACTCTCATTCTCAATGAATACCTATACTCTCGCTCTGGTGTCTTCACACCGTAGACTCAAGATACATCTATCCTAAAGAAGCGATTATACACCAATCTTCTGGATCGATCACCATCCTCGTGATGATCCTATGGTTAGGAGCTGTTTATGAGTTGGTTATATAAATTCATACCTTAAATTTTCAACTCTTGAAAATATGATTAACATTCCTACTAACTCAAAGGATGTATCACAGAGACAATGTACACAATGTGATAGTAGAATAACCCTTTTATTCATTTATAGTCAAAATTATAAATTTGTCCTTACATTTGTACAAGAATGTGTCAGTCAATCTGGCATCTAGGACACACATCTAACAAACTCTCACTTGACCTAATGCCAATTGGCTACATATCTAAGTTCCATCTTCTCAAGATGGGCTTCGATCTTCTGCTGGCCTAATGACTTTGTCAGTGGGTCTGCCATATTGTCTGTGGAGTCGACTCTCTCAACCTCGACATAATCTTTTTCGAGGTAATCATAGATCAAATGGAATAGCCGCTCGATATGCTTGGACTTCTGGTGAGACCTTGGCCCTTTAGCTAGAGCTATGGCATCATTATTGTCACAGTAAAGAGGGATGGCATCCGATGACATCACTCCAAGCTCTGCGACAAACTTTTTATACCAGAATACCTCCTTTGCATCTTCCAATGAAGCAATATACTCTGCCTCCATGGTGGAATCAGCAATTACTGTCTGCTTGGAACTCTTCCAGCTAACTCAACACCATTGCAAATGAACAGACTCCCAGATGTCGACTTTCGATCATCTATATCAGACATAAAGTCTGAGTCTATAAATTTCTAAACCTAGAGTTTTCCATGCTAAACTTTTTTAGCACCTCCACTATGTACATCTTCTGTGAAAGTCTCAGCATCCTATTTGATCTATCTCTATAGACCTTAATACCCAGTATAAAGGATGCTTCTCCTAGATCTTCATAGAGAACTCCTTAGACAACCATATTTTGACTGAGGTCAACATGAAAATATCATTCTCAATCAGGAGGATGTCATCTACGTACAATACGAGGAAGACAACTGCGCTCCCACTGACCTTCTTGAACACACATGGTTCCTCCTCATTCTTGATGAAACCAAACATTTTGATCACATCATTGAAATGAGTATTCCAACTCCGAGATGCTTGCTTAAGTCCATAAATGGACCTTTGTAGCTTGCAGATCTTGTGATCATCATCACTGGATGTGAAACCAAGCGGCTGTTCCATATAGATATCTTCCTTAAGATATCCATTTAAGAATGCCGTTTTCACATTCATCTGCCATATTTCATAATCAAAATAGGCTGCAATAGCATGCAATGTGTGGATGAATTTTAGCATGGCTACGGATGAAAAAGTATCCTGATAGTCAATGCCTTCGCGCTGACTATAACCTTTCACTACGAGCCTAGCCTTGAATGTCTCCACATTTCCATCTGCACCTATCTTTCTCTTGAAGATCTATTTACACCTAATAGGTACAATATCTTCAGGTGGATCTACGAAGGTCTAGACTTGGTTTGAGTGCATCGAGTCAATTTTTGATCTCATTGCCTCTAACCATTTCTCAGAGTTGATATCCGATATCGCCTCATCATAGGTCTTGAGGTCATCACCATAAGCCTCATTTCTCATGAGGAATATTTTCTCTACATCCTCTTGTATAGTACCTAAGTACCTTTCAAGAGGATAGAAAATCCTAGTCGATCTACGAGGTGGAAGAGGTTGTGTTAGGACTGGTTCTAATTGATTGGGTTCCTCAGGTTCTTTAGCTCGTTGCTCTTGGGAGACATTCTCTTTGAGCTTAATTATTCTTCCGATGCCACCATCTTGAATAAACTGGTTTTCAAAAAAAATAGCATGTCGAATCACAATCACATTGTGATCTTTCGGAACATAGAAATAGTATCCTAATGACTCTTTAGGATATCCTATGAACCAAGCTCTAAAAGATCTGAACCCTAACTTGTCTGCCTGCTGTCTCTTAACATGAGCCGGACAACCCCAAATTCTGAGATGACTCAGACTTGGCTTCTTACCATGCCATATCTCATACGATGTGGTAGGAATGGTTTTAGAGAGAACTCTATTTAATACATATATTGCTGTCATGAGATAATATCCCTAAAGAAACTCAGGGAGGTCCGTGAAGCTCATCATGGAACGGACCATATCTAATAGGGCCCGGTTCCTCCATTCGAAAATCTCGTTGAGTTGTGGCATTCCAGATAGAGTCCATTGAGAGACTATGCCATTGTCCTTAAGATAGTCTAGGAACTCCCAACTAAGGTATTCGCCTCCTCGATCTGATCGAAGAACCTTAATGGGCTTTTCTGTTTGTTTTTCTACCTCATGTCTGAATTCTTTGAATTTTTCAAAGACTTCAGACTTGTGTTTTATTAGAAATACATACTCGTACATAGACATATCATCGATAAAGGTAATGAAGTAGATACAGTTGCCTCTAGCCGGCACATCAAATGGGCCGCATACATCTGTATGTATTAGGGCAAGTAGGTCTGTGGCCCTTCCTCCATGTCTTGTAAAAGGGAGCTTGGTCATTTTGTCTTGAAGATATGATTCACAAACTGGATATGACTCAGAAGTCAATGGACTCAATAGTCTGGATTTTTCTAATTTGTTAACCCTATCTTCCGCTATATGATCTAGCCTTAGGTGCCACAGATACCTATCATTTAGACTATCTCTAGGCCTTTTAATTCCCATGGCATTCATATTTTGCTTGATATGAAATATAGATACATCAATATGTAGCTGATAGAGACCATTAATAAGAAAACCATTTGCAACTTTATTATTTTTATAAAATATGTTACAATAGTTCTTATGAAAGCTAATTACATAGCCTTCTTGTACTAAACGTGAAACAAAAATCAAATTCCTACTTGTTGCAGGCACATAATAACAATCTCTAAGAACTAAATCTAATCCTAACAGTAATCGTAGAGGGTAGGTTCCCACGGTCACAGCGGCAACTCTTGCTCCATTTTCGACGCGTAGGATCATATCCCCATCCCTCAGCCTCCTGCTCTCCTTAAGATCCTGCATAGAAGTGCACAAATGAGTACTAGAACCAGAGTCAAGTATCCAACTGGATGCAGAGGAAACCGTAAGATTAGATTCTATAACGAGCATTCCTCTAGAAGGACCATCCTTCTTGTTCTTCAGGGTGGCCAGGTACTGAGGACAGTTCTGCTTCCAATGGCCGTCTGAATTGCAGTAAAAATATTTTTCCTTTTCAGCAGTCTTCTTCTTCGATTCCATCTTCATCTTCTTCTCATCCACCTTCTGCTTCTTCGCAGACTTCTTCTTCTTTCCAAAAGACTTTCTCTTGGAAGAAGTCCGCTTCATAGTAAGGACTGATCCTTTTGAACCTTTCAAAGAAAGCTCAGTCGTAACCAATATGTTCATTAACTCAGCTAAGGTACACTGCATCTTATGCATATGGAAGTTTATGATGAACTGACCATATGCATTAGACAAGGATTGAAGGATCATATCAATCTGAAAATCCCTATCTAAAATAACATCGAGCTTCTCAAGCTCCTCAAGATCCTTGATCATTGTCAAACAATGATCTTGGACTGACTGCCCATCACGTATTTTAGCCTTAAAAAGTCTTTGGCAGACTTGATACTTGGCTGCGCGACTTTGTTTACTAAACAACTCTTATAGATGAGCCAACATTTGGCGGGTAGTCATAATGTTCTCATGCTGGCGTTGCAAGTCATTAGACATGGTACCCAACATGTAGTATCAGGCTTTGTTATCGTCATCCATCCACTTTTTCAAAGACGCTCTCTGTTCAGCAGTCGGACGTGCTGGTATGGCAGGTGGGTCCTGATCCAAGACATGAGTCAATTTCTCGGAACCCAGAACAATTCTGTAGTTCTTCAACCAGTCTTTAAAATTAGGTTCAGTCAATCTGTGGGTGTCTAGTATTTTGGTCAGGGGGTTGGACGCAGACATGTTTCCCGTAGAGAGTCAAAAGTTTCTAGTTAGATTTTGTAATCAGACTTAACCAATTTATTTAGGAGTTTCATTTTTAAACAAATTAGGCTCCCACTATTTTTTCAGATCCCTACACTCACTGGGTAGAGATGTGAAAATCTCCGTGATTAGTGATTTCTAGTGGGTGTGCGGTCTCACCGACTGGCTCACCACCTCACCTAACAGTTATTGGTGATGGGTCAATCGATGAGTGGACAACTCTTGTCCAATGATTCTCTAATCATGATGCACCCACAACTTGGTCTCTAATTTATGAAGCTCACCGTGCCCAAAATATTGCTCCAATCCTTAGTTAAGTCAGACCAAACATTTGCATGAATTAGATTCCTGATTGGATCCCTCATCGTATACGAAATATTGAGCACAACCCATCCTCTAATCCGTAGCATCCAATGCCTAATGGACATGGTTGCATCTTTCCGATGCAACTGAGCCACTGTAACCAGTTGAGAACAATCAACTCCGAAAAGAGCCCACACATCCACAATGGTGGAAGACCTTAGACTTAATATTTTCTTAGAGAGATTTGATTTAGGTCTCATTAAACTTGACTTTACATAGTCATAACAATTATGACTAACCTAGTGGCATGGGTTAGCTCGAATTGTTAGCCACCTCAAATCAGAACTAGGTCGACACATATGGTCAGGTAAGTGAGACCGGTGGAAAGGATATGCAATTAACTTGACAAGAACGCATTCGAGTCGAGTAGCTCCCAATTAAAAATCAGTCGGTCGCATCTGCCCAACTTACCTTAGACACCAAATTGTTGAACTAGAATCAATTGGATTAGCCTACAATCCAGGCTCTAACCACTGAGCCAAATTAGGTCTTAACTTGATCGAGTCATATATGAATGTGATTCAACCTTGATCTAGACTTAATCCTATTAGATTAGTCAATTATTAGCTTTCATGATCCCACCTAACCAACTTTTGATTCGGTTTGATCAACTACTAGACCTAATTGAGCTATCCAAGCCCGAACCCAATTTTATGAAAATAGCTTAGATCTGAAATTCTCAATTTTAGACCTAATTTGATTTCATAAGCATAATTCATTAATTAGGTCTTGGGTTCATAAACAAAATATGTAAAATAAATCCTAGGATTTCAGGATCTAGGATTTTACAGAAAAATAAATTTTGATTTCTAATTAAGGATGAACGTGCAGCACCCCTACACGCCATAAGAACATCCCATTGAATGAGAGGAGAGGATCTTAAATCCTACTTTATTCTTATGAATGAGACGGCCATAAGGAACACCTTAATCAGAAATATTAATTTAACTACAAAACTAGTTAGATCTAAGTTACATATCACATATATAATTTCAGATCTAACTTATACATGCTTTACATACATCTCATGTATTAAAATCTGATCTAATTAGTATGCTTTTAGATCTGATACATCATATATAACACCTGAAAAATATGATTTAAATTAAACTATTTAATATAAAATTTATTCTAGACAGTTACTAGAATAATTCTACAACTAGTCTAGGCATGCAACAGATCAATCTTATGAATTAATTAAATTTTATTTTTTATTTTTTGATCTAAATATAATATTTATAATATCATAAAAATAGAGAATAAATTATATTTAATTTATATTTTAATCATATTAAAACAAAAAACTATAAGACTATTCATAGATTAAACTACTCCTAGTCTAGTCATGCATCTCATACATGTTAGATCTACTTAGATTTAATTTTAAATTTTTTTAATTTCAAATCCTATCATATCTGATGTGATATCTAAAATCCATCAATATCAAATAAATAAAAATAAAAATTAGATCTAAAATAGATCTAAAATAGAGCCATCAACCTGGTTCTGATACCAGTTGAAGGGAAAAATCGGCTTTTTCCTTGTAGGATCTTCCAGATCTAATGAGATCTGGGGCAGAATATTTCAAAAAAAATTATCCTATGATATTTTAGATCTAAGATCTATTAGATCTAATTCTTATTATCTAATATAAAATCTAAAATTAAATCTAAAATCATGAGGAATAGAAAAATATCTCTAGGGTAACTAGATTACCCGGTAGATAATCGCAGCAATGCCCGAGGTTCTAAAATAGCCACGCAGTCGTCTGGCCTCTATCGATATCCACTCAAGTAGGATCTGGATCATCTTCTCTTCATGAATTTTTGCTCCAAAAATCAGATCTGGATCTGATCTGGAAGATCTTCAAAAGACCTTCTGAAGCTGGAGCAGCAGCTTCTCGACAAATCTCTGCAGCCTTCCAATCAGGAAGCCACCACACCTTGGACAAGCACCAGATGGATGCCCAACCTCTTGGACATGAAGAGGGGAGGGAGAGGAGCAGAGGGGGCATAGAGAAGTGGAGAGAATTTAGGCTTTTGCTGGTTATTGAGCAGAGTCACTTAACCCTAGGTGCAGACAGGGTTTAAATAGACCCTGCTGCGCCATGCAGTGCCACATCATTCGACCAATCAAAAAATTCTAATTAATTCTGAAAAAATTTTGATTGATGGAGTGATGTCATCTGATCATATCAAATAAAAATCTCCATAATCCCTCCTACTATTGGTGCCAACACTGGATAAGCACAGTGAGATTGGCGCTCCACAGTCCAAGTTGATCAAGAGATCAGAGTCCTCATCTCATGGGACTCTATCCTTATCCACTTGGGGCGCATGCCATATTTGATTATGGCACCCATATTGAGGGCTAATTTAGCAGGTGGACACTCCACTAAAACTCTTCAATGACCTCTTGCCAAGTGGCCTTCAATCCAAGGTCCATGGGTCAACGTTTGACCAATGTCCTAAATTGGAAATGGCAGGTGATAGGAATTACCAGGTGTTGGGTATAAAATATCCTCAGCCGAAGTTCTTAACAGGATTGACCCTCCCAGGACTCCTCCAGCTTTCGACCGCAGATGGTATCTCTCCGGACTTCTCCAACGGTCGGATTCCCACAGTGCTGACTGAATTCCCCCAACGGACGAACTCCCACTACACCACCTGAGCTCCTTCAACATGAGTTCCCCCAGTTATCTATTAAGCTGCCCCAAGTGCTCACTAAGCTCCACCGCCAGCCGACTTTCTATGACTATCAGCTGTTCCCCGAATCCCTTCCAGACTTCTTCCAGCCAGGCTCAACTCCAATCCGAACTACCCCGGACTTCGTCAACGGCTGAACTTCTCCAACGGTAGATTCCTACAACTATCAGATTTCAGCCCGGACTACTACGGGAGCCGAATCTCGTCCCCGATCTCAACTGCGGAAAGGCTTCGCCCGGACTCCTACGGGAGCCGGGCTCCATCCTCGACCCTGATTGCTGGTAAACTTCGTCCGGACTCCTAAGGGAGCCGGACTTCGCCCCTAACTTTGATTGCAGGTAGACTTCGCCCGGACTTCTACGGGAGCCAGATCTCATCTCCAGCTCCAGCTACGGGAAGACTCCGCCCGGACTCCTACGGGAGCTGGACCTCGTTCCCAATTTTGGCTGCACGCGGACTTCGTCCGGACTCCTACGGGAGCCGGGCTCCGCCCATGACTTCACTTACAGGTAAACTTCGTCCGGACTCCTACGGGAGCCGGACTTCACCCATAACTCCAATTGCAGGAAGACTCAGCCCGGACTCCTATGGGAGCTAGATCTCATCCCCGACCTCGACTGCAGGAAAGCTTCGCCCGAACTCCTATGGGAGCCGGGCTCCGTCCTCGACCCCGACTGCTGGTAAACTTCGTCCGGACTCCTAAGGGAGCCGGACTTCACCCCTGACTTTGATTGCAGGTGGACTTCGCCCGAGCTCCTACTGGAGCCAGACCTCGTCTCCAGCTCCAGCTGCGGGAAGACTCCGTCCGGACTCCTATGGGAGCCGGACCTCGTCCCCGACTTCAACTGAAGGAAGACTTCGTCCGAACTCCTACGGGAGCTGGACTCTGGGCTCCTCTCAAATGGGTAGCTAACCACCTCTCCCCGTCAGACACTCCAACTGAGCTTTAGCTGACAAGCCTACACTCCCTGACGTGGCCGCAGTAACAGCCACGACTCTACTCCACTTCCTGCGATGAATTCCGTGCGGCACCATTACTCCCTGGCCAACCGCTATGATGCCCACGATCCTGCTCCACTTCCTGCGACGGATACCGCGTGGTTCTTCCATCCTCTGGCAAGTCATGACAACGGACGCCGCTCCACTCCCCACGACAGATTCCACGTGGCATGCCCCAGTGATAGCCACGATTCCACTTCACTACTCTTCGCAACAAACTCCTCCTGACTCTGGGCGGCCCACTGCCAGACGGTTACAGACATCGCTATCAGTCTGTTGCCCCCTCCATCTATAAAAAGGGGACCCCAGATACGTTATTCTCTAAGCTCTATTTTCTATCCCAAAATTCTGCTAAAATTTTCGTTCGAGCACTCCATTCTTGTTAAGGCAGAGAACTGACTTGAGCATCAGAGGGTCTTGCCGGAGCAACCCCACCTCCGGTTTAGACTTCTTTTGCAGGTCCCAACGGCAACCGTGACTCCAGCTTCTCCGGCGCAGGCAGATTTTTGCACCAACAGGATTGGTGCTAGAGGAAGGGTGTGTGTCTTCGCAGTACCCTTGTTCTTAAAGGAGCGCTCAACGGGATCGCCCCCGGGCATCTTTTTCGACGTCCTCTCCTCCTCCCTCCACTTGGTCTTTGCCCGATGCCTCCTCGCAAGGCATCCACGCGACGATCCACGACCTCCGCGGCCAGATCTCAGGCTTCGGCCTCACCTCCAGTTTCCCAGCCTCCTCCTCCTCCTCCGACAACGACGGTTGGCGCGGAGCAATTTGACCTGCTGGCGCAGTAGGTCAGAGCCTCACTGAAGCTGTGCAGGCCATACAGCAGCAGCAGTAGCCACAGGCATCAGTGCACCTGGAAAGAGTGTCATCGGAACACCAGAATCCGGTGGTAGGGTGGGCCACTTGGGCCAGCCGCCCCGTCTTTCTCGGAAAGACAAACCCGAGGGTGGAGAGCCCTCAGTCAGATCACGACTCCACCCCTGGAAGATCTCTACCCCCATTCTGCCAGAGGACCCTCGAGACCCATAGTCGAGAGGATTTTCTGGACTGGAGGCTCCAGGAGATGAACCGACGGATCAAAAAACTCTGCCACGCTCCCCCCGCTTATGGTGAGGATATTTGCACTGACCCTCCCTTTTCTCAAATGATCATGCAGGAACCGATCCCGCCAAACTTCAAACTCCCCCAGTTCGAAAGCTACGATGGGACTTTGGACCCGATTGATCATCTGGAGGCCTTCCGGATGATGATGCTGCTTCATGGTGCACCCGACGCCATTCTATGCCGAGCCTTCCCATCCACCTTGAAGGGAGCGGTGAGAAATTGGTACTCGGCACTGAAGCCGGGTACCATCTTTTTTTTCGATCAGATGAGCCACCAATTTGTGGCCCATTTTGTCAGCAGCCGGCGCCCCCGAAAGGGTTCAGAGTCCCTCATCAATATCAAGCAGAGGGAGGGGGAGTCCATTCGAGCCTACATCAACCGTTTCAATGTCGTCACGCTGGAGGTCCGGAACTTGGACCAGTCGGTAGCAATGGCCGCTCTGAAGGGCGGACTTCAGAAGAATGTCTTTTGTTCTCCCTGGAGAAGAAGTACCCCAGGGATTTTGCTGATCTGTTGGCTCGGATCGAAGGGTACGTCCGAGCGGAAGAAGCCTTCAAAATGAAGGATGAGGAGACTGCGAAAGAACGACAGGCGAGAGACTCGAGTAAGCCCGCAGTCAAAAAAGGGCTGAGAGAAGCTCGGCCACGTTCTCGAACTCCTCTCGGGCACAAGCGTGTCCATACTCCTCCTCGGGTACGTAGGCAGAGAAGTTCGGACCGCAGAGTTCGACGGGGTTCTCCATCGGGAAGATTCCGCAACTATGCCCCCCTCAATGTCCCGAAGACCCAGGTGCTGATGGAGGTCAGAGAGCAGCTCCCTAGGCCAGAGAGGATGCGCACACACCCCGAAAAGTGCAACCCCAACAAGTTCTGTCTCTACCATTGCGACCACGGCCACGACACGGAGGAATGCATCCAGCTCTGAGACGAGATCGAGGAGCTCATCCGGCAAGGTCGACTCGATAGGTTCATTCGACGCCGGCCTGAGGGTAGAGAAGATCGGCCCAGGGCCCTACCGCAACCTGAACCGCCAAGGAGGGAGGAGCAGCCTGGAGATCGGCCTCCAATCAGGACCATTGACTCCATCACCGGAGGGCCTCAAGGAGGAGCAGACCTTCCACGATCATGGGACTCGAGAAACCTGTAAATGTACTACTCACGACCTTGCTTTGAATCAAAATTCCTTTCGACTTTGCATGTCTTTCCCTTTTGGCATGGACTTGTTACGACTGGGGATAACCCCTTCAAACAATTAAAGCAAGATCATGTTAGGAACAGGAAGAGAACCTCATCCTAACATGAGCAAAATGAAAGTTCGATTATTTTAAGATCGGATCAGGGGAGAGGCCCATATAATGGCCTTTAAGTGCCCCCATGGTCATGTTAGGAACAGGAGGAGAACCTCGTCCTAACATGAGTAAAATGAAAGTCCGATTATTTTAAGATCGGATCAGGAGAGAGGCCCATATAACGGCCCTTGGATGCCCCCTGGGCCATGTTGGGGACAGGAGGAGAACCTCGCCCTAACATAGGCGAAGTCAAAGGCCCGATTCTTTTAGACCGGATGGGGGGAGAGGCCCTACAACGCCCTTACACGCCCCCACAGTCATGTTAGGGACAGGATGAGAACCTCGCCCTAACATGAGCAAAGTCAAAGGCCCGGTTCTTTTAGATCGGATGGGAGGAGAGGCCCTACAACACCCTTATGCGCCCCCACAGCCATGTTAGGGACAGGAGGAGGACCTCGCCCTAACATGAGCAAAGTCGAAGGCCCGATTCTTTTAGACCGGATGGGGGGAGAGGCCCTACAACGTCCTAATGTGCCCTCACAGCTATGTTAAGAATAGGAGGAAAATCTCGTCCTGACATGAGCAAAGTCGAAGACCCAGTTCTTTTAGATCGGATGGGGGGAGAGGCCCTCGCAATGACCTTTATGTGCCCCCACAGCTCCGTTGGGAACAGAAGGAGAACCTCATCCTAACCTGAGCTGAGATCGACTACGTCAAGCACAGAAGGAGGACCTCGTCCTGACGATGATAAAAACCTGGTCACCCAACATGATCCGATAAAGGGAAAAGTCCCCTCAATGACACCTCCACACCTCTACGCGACTCCGCGAAAAGCAAGGGGAGGTCCCTCACTCAGAAAAGAGAAGAAAAATTAAAAAAGAAAGCGACGAACTACATCGACAACAGATGAAAAATAAACTACACCAAAAATATAGGGAACTTCATCTCAACAAAGATGGGAGCTCCTACCAAGCATCCCCGGTCTCTAAGAAGGCTCTCGACATGGGTCAAGAAAATAATGACTCCTCCAAGGTAATACGAAGTTCAGACCATGAGCTCGAGCCTATGGCCATGGACGACAAGAAAAGCAAATCAACGTGGTGACGACTGGGCACCTCCGAACGACACCAACGTCGAACAAGTCAAGAGACAAAAGAAGTTCGGCGGACGATGATTTAATGCAACACGTGGACGACTTAACACAAAATCTCCTTTTTATTTCATTCATAAAATATACACTACAAAATCCAGCAGGCTAAAGGAAGGAAAGCAAAACAACAAGAACAAGATAAAACAACAAAAGAAAAAATATATACATGGGAAGATGGAAGGACAAAAAGAGTCCTAAGGGGACCCGGCTTCCTCCGACCTCGAATTTTCGGCTTCGATCCTCGCCAGGGAACCCCTTAAACGTTCAACTTCTGCTTCCAATTCTCTCTCTCTCATTAATATCTCCATGTACCTTCGATGAGATCGCTGGCTTTCGTTCTCCACCTCTCGATGTCTTTTTCTCAGGACCTCGGATTCTGCCTCCGCATCCTTGACGGCCTGCTGCTCGCATACCAGCTGGATCTTCAATTGCTGCAGCTCGACCTTCCCCTCCCCGAGAGTGACGGATAGTTCTTCGGCGATCCTCCTCAGGGATTGGAGTTCGTCGGAATCCCGAGCGGAGGTAGTTTGAGCCCCCTGAGTTAGCTGCCTTCGAAGGTGGGCAACCTCGTCGGTCGCCATCCGGAGCCTCCCCTTGTATTCATCCACCTGCTTGCGCCAGCCAGCCCGGTATGTATCGTAGCTCGCCTCGGCATCCTGGAGCTACTGCTGGAGGTCGAAGACCTTCTTCGACCACTCCCGATCGCTGTCAGCCCGAGTCAAAAGTTGGGATGAACTTTCCTCCAGCTGGCCAATCCTCTCCTGGGCAGCCGACAGCTCCACCCTGAGGGAACTAATTTTGGCAACTTGAGCCCAAATTTGATCGCTGGCATGCTTCTTGTGTTCCTCAAGCTCCTTCTCAAAGTTCGCCTTCCTCCGGCTGTACTCCATGATCCCCTTCACGTGGAGATTCCGAAAGTAGATGGCCTCTGTGGTGGCTTCAGAATGACTCTCCCTCAACCTGCGAAGCTCGCCTTCCATCTTCTTCGACCTTTTGTTAAATGGAGGACTTCCTTCTTTAGCCGTTGGATTGTAGACTTCAGCAGAATCCCCTGAGGCAAGGGAAGCACTTCGGCGGGGCGCTGCCATCGGGAGGTCAACGCGTTAAGATGCAGCTCATTACAAAGAAGAAGAAAGAAAGAAAGAAAAAGAAGAGAAGAAAAGTCCCCCACAAGGAGGAGACCAATTTTATTGACTGAACGTTTCTTGAAGACAAAAGAAAGAAGAAAAATGGCAATAAAGAAAGAATACAAGGTTAGAGGTCTTGGACCTCTGGATCAACGGGGGGACTCGGCACCTCTGGGGGGTGGACCGCGGCGGCTGCAACGATGGTGGAGGGTCTGGCTTCATCCTCGGATGTCTCATCCAAGAAGCTGAGGTCGAGCTCAAGGAATTTCACGACCATCTTCTCCTGGCAGAGCTCGAACCCTCTATTGAATACGGCTTGGCCGAACTCAACCTTCAACTTCTTCATTTCAGTGGAAGTCTTGAACTCCTCCACCGCTTGACTCCTGGCCTCTGAGACCAGGGTCAGGATCTGTTCCGCCATGTTGGCAACCTCAGCCTCCACCCTCCTCACCATCTCCTGCAGGTCGGCCTTCTGTTCCGCTGAGGTCTGTCTCTCTCTCTCAAGCACCTCTCGAAGACCGGCCACCTCGAGGGCCATTTTCTTAAGGCGAGCAGCCTTGGCCTGCTGACCTTCCACCACCTTGTTTGTCATCTCGATGTTGGCGAGAGGTTGGTGCCCGAGCTGCAAGAGCGACCGGAGGGTCAGAATGGGAGCTGGAAAGTTAATTAAATGAAGAAGCGAAAGGAAAAAGGAGGACGAATCTACTTACCTCGAGGAAGGCCCCCAGCGAGTCCCAGACTCGTTGTGTAGGATCGACACGGATGATCCTCTAGACGACTTTGGGCAGTGAGCATCCGTCTACCAGCTTTTTTATTAGATCCCTGTCACTGAAGGGATCATCCCCCTGCTCCTCTTCAGAGCCGCGGGATTCTTCAGTGGCAGCCCGGCGACTGCCGACCCTGCGGGCCAAGGTCTTCCTCCTCTTCCTCCTCTCGCCCCCTGGCACTTCCTCAGGATGGATCTCTGAAGCAGGGACCTCGGTAGGAGAACTCAAACCCCTCGAGGAAGCCCGAGCGGCGGGACGCTCAGTGTCTGCAAGGATGTCGGTGGTTGAGGTCGCTTGGACGGGCGCGGTCGAACTCGTCCCCTCCACTCTGGCCCTCTTCGCCGGCCCGGAGGCCGCGGCGCCCTTTCTTTTGAGAGCCTTCAGGTCCCTGACAAGCATCTGTGCTTCTTCAGCGTCCATGCCTAAAAAAAAAAAAGAGAGAAAAAAAAAAGAAAGAGAAAAGAGAAGGAGGGCGTGAAAAAGAAGAAAAGAAGAGAAGTAGGAGAAAGAGAGGAAAGGAAAAGAAAGAAAAAAAAGGAGAGATGAAATACTGGCGGGATCTAGGGGGCTCAGGCCGATATTGAACAGAAACT
The DNA here is from genome assembly GCF_000442705.2 of Elaeis guineensis. Lineage (NCBI taxonomy): Eukaryota > Viridiplantae > Streptophyta > Magnoliopsida > Arecales > Arecaceae > Elaeis > Elaeis guineensis. The sequence goes on along the minus strand of NC_026005.2, from coordinate 38,023,377 downwards.
GCTCCTTCAGGAGGTTGGGGAGAGAAAGAGTTGGATATTTGAGGAGTTTCTGGGAGGCTTGATGGTCGTCCCCCCCAGGCTGGGCGCCCGACGGACGGAGTCCCTCAGGGAACCCCAAGAGGGCAACTCTAGCCTCAAGGTCGGGCATCAAACATAAAGAAACTTCCCCTTCCAGTTATGGATAGAAGAAGGGGCACCTTTCAGTAACCCCTTCCTACCGAACTGTGGGGAGAAGTACCACCAATCCTTCGTCGTGGGATGACGCTTGAAGGTGTAGAAGTATCTAAACAAGGAAAGGGTAGGCTGGACTTCGACTACATGACAAAGAGAGAGGAATCCTATCAAAAACCTAAAGGAGTTCGGTACAACCGAAGCCAGAGAAATATCCAGAAACTGAAAAAGAGCAATGACAAAAGGCGGAAGAGAAAGCCGGAGTCCGGCATGGAAGGCCTCCTGGTACAGGCAGAAGCAGCCGGGGGGAGGGGCACTAGCCCGGTCGGATGGGCCAGAAAGTTCCAGTTCGTACTCCAGAGGAACCCCATACTGAACTCTTATCAGTTGGAGTTCGTCCGGAGTCAGAGAACAAGGAATGGCGTCCGATGCAAAAATCAGACGAGGTTCAGCTCTACCTACCGGTTCATCTACCGCCTGAAGACTCTGGGAGACCGAGACAAACGAACTCCTAGAGCCGCTAGAAGAAGAACCCCTGGAAGACATCTAGAATCACACGAAGACCACTTACAGAGATGAAATCCCTAAAAATCGAGGAAAATCACGGACAAGGTCTCGGGGGACTGATGTGCAGAGCAAGAGGAAGAAAGATCGAATGGCAAAAGGAAGAACAAAAAGAGGAAGGAGTTTTGAGACTAACCTAGGCAATTCGGAGAAGTACGAAGGTGCGGAAATGGGGACGGCTCGAGGAACGCCTAAGGCTAGAAAGGGTGCTGAGAAAAATCGAAGTTCTCAGGAAGAAGGACGCCAGAATGAGACCGTCGGATAGAGCGGGACTCTTGGAGGAGGAGTGCGGGTTTAAATAGGCCCTGAGATCCGGCATAATGACGATTGTGAATCCCCTCTAGCCGGTCTCTTTTCGTCGCGTGTTCCACTCACCACAGTGGGTGGTTAAAAGGTGACAAACGGCTGATAGTGCCTTTATTGCGCCATGTCTTGAGCACCGTTTCGCTGCAGGTTCCAAAAGAGCCTCTTCGGATCGCCTCGATTTGAAAAGACCCCAGTACACGCGCATTGAATGACAAAATATCTGAGGACGATCGCGCGCGGACATCGAGGGAGCAACTTCGGCTGTGACAATCTTTCTGTACTTCCTTCATTCAAAATTCGAACTCGGAAGTAGGGAGATTGGTGTTGGGTATAAAATACCCTCAGCTGAAGTTCTTAACAAGATTGACCCTCCCAGGACTCCTTCAGCTTTCGACCGCAGATGGTATCTCTCCGGACTTCTCCAACGACCGGATTCCCACAGTGCTGACTGAATTCCCCCGACGGACGAACCCCCACGGCCAGATTCCTTCAACATGAGTTCCCCCAGTTATCTATTAAGCTGCCCCAAGTGCTCACTAAGCTCCGCCGTCAGCCGACTTTCTACGACTATCAGCTGTTCTCCGAATTCCTTCCAGACTTCTTCCAGTCAGGCTCAACTCCAATCCGAACTACCCCGGACTTCATCAACAGCTGAACTTCTCCAATGGTAGATTCCTACAACTACGAGATTTCAGCCCGGACTCCTACGGGAGCCGGATCTCGTCCCCGACCTCGACTACAGAAAGGCTTCGCCCGGACTCCTATGGGAGCCGGCTCCGTCCTCGACTCTGATTGCTGGTAAACTTCGTCTGGACTCCTAAGGGAGCCGGACTTCGCCCCTGACTTTGATTGCAGGTAGACTTCGTCCGGGCTCCTACGGGAGCCAGATCTCGTCTCCAGCTCCAGCTGTGGGAAGACTCCACCCAGACTCCTACGGGAGCCAGACCTCGTTCCCAATTCCGGTTGCACGCGGACTTCGCCCGGAATCCTACGGGAGCCAGGCTCCGCCCACGACTTCACTTACAGGTAAACTTCGTCTAGACTCCTACGGGAGCCGGACTTCACCCACAACTCCAATTGCAGGAAGACTCAGCCCGGACTCCTATGGGAGTCGGATCTCATCCTCGACCTCGACTGCGGGAAAGCTTCGCCCGGACTCCTACGAGAGCCGGGCTCCGTCCTCGACCCCGACTGCTGGTAAACTTCGTCCGGACTCCTAAGGGAGCCGGACTTCACCCCTGACTTTGATTGCAGGTGGACTTCGCCCGAGCTCCTACGGGAGCCAGACCTCGTCTCCAGCTCCAACTGCGGGAAGACTCCATCCAGACTCCTGTGGGAGCCGGACCTCGTCCCTGACTTCAACTGAAGGAAGACTTCATCCGAACTCCTACGGGAGCCGACTCTGGGCTTCTCTCAAACAGGTACCTAACCACCTCTCCCCGCCAGACACTCCAACCGAGCTTCAGCCGACAAGCCTGCACTCCCTGGCATGGCCGCAGTAACGGCCACGACTCTGCTTCACTTTCTGCGACGGATTCCGTGCGGCTCCATTACTCCCTGGCCAACCGCTATGATGCCCACGATCCTGCTCCACTTCCTACGGCGGATATCGCACGGTTCTTCCATCCTCTGGCAAGTTGCGACAATGGATGCCGCTCCACTCCCCACAACAGATTTCACGTGGCATGTCCCGGTGATAGCCACGATTCCACTTCACTACTCTTCGCAACAAACTCCTCCTGACTCTAAGTGGCCCACTGCCAGACGGTTACAGACATCGCTATCAGTCTGTTGCCCCTTCCGCCTATAAAAGGGGATCCCAGATACGTTATTCTCTAAGCTCTATTTTCTATCCCAAAATTCTGCTAAAATTTCCGTTCCAGCACTCCATTCTTGTTGAGGCAGAGAACTGACTTGAGCATCGAAGGGTCTTGTCGGAGCAATCCCACCTCCGGTTTAGACTTCTTTTGCAGGTTCCGACAGCGACCGCGACTCCAGCTTCTCCAGTGCAGGCGGATTTTTGCACCAACACCAGGTGTTGTCTTAAATTCATCTCATGAATTAAGACAAGTTCTTTTTGAGTTGGACTGGCTCTAGTCAGACTGAGAGAAACCTTCTCAAGATTCTCTGGATGAGCCAAATCACATTTGGCTCAGTCGAGATAGAAAAGATTATACGAGGAGAAAGTTAGGCTCAATCGTGTGCTAGCACGATTTTCTTGAACCTAATTGGATTTAATCCAAATCAATCGAACTGGGCTAGCTCAATTGATGACATCTAGACCCTAACTCTTATTTGTGTGATCTAGTTAGGTTCATTTTCGTATGATAATGAGACATATCGTGATCTCATCATCGACATCATCAAAACTCCTTTCGATGGACTAGAACTCTTCTGATTCAAATAATTAGAATGATCGATCATCAAGATCATTCTAATTGCTCTCAAAATCTATCAGTGACATCTAGCAGTATATGATAGAAACCCATCAGAAATAAAGACGAACTTCTCAGTGCAGCTACCTGTGTGATTGAGTTCTTCTATCATGAGTCTTGACTGAATTAGGGTTAAGGTGAACTCGTCAAATCCAACATCAGTCATATGAATCAATCGATCGATCCAAGTCCGATGTAAAACCTCAATGGAAAACTCTTTTCCATTATTTCACTCTGCCATGGCCATGGGCTTAAGGACTCAATCTTTTGATCATCATAGGACTACTCCTCTCATCTACCGAGGTTGATAGATCCCTCTTGATGCAATTTAGTTCCTACAATGAATATGCTACAGCCAACATACACCTCAGGATTCTGAATGGCTAGAAGATCGAGTTATGGTATAGTCAAACGATAACACACTCAAGGTGAACTATCGATGTACCTCAGGTCAAAGAACTAGACACACAGTTGCAGCATCGAGCTAGTCATCGATGAGAAGGTGACTTTCTTATGACTGTTCGAGGTGGTCACACTCAGTACTCACATTCTCAATGAATATCTGTACTCTCACTCCGGTGTCTCCACACTGTAGACTCAAGACACATCTATCCTAAGAAAGCGATCGTATACCAACCTTCCGGATCGATCACCATCCTCGTGATGATCCTATGGTCAGGAGCTGTTTATGAGTTAGTTATGTAAATTCATGCCTTAAATTTTTAACTCTTGAAAATATAAATTAACATTCCTACTAACTCAAAGGATGTATCACAGACATAATGTACACAATGTGATAGTAAAATAACTCTTTTATTCATTTATAGTCAAAATTATAAATTTGCCCTTATATTTGTACAAGAATGTGTCAGCCAATCTGGCATCTAGGATACACATCTAACAGGGATTTGCAAATCTGCCATTCTTCTTTTGGAGATATGCTCTTGAAATTGCCTGTTATATACTAAACAAGGTTCTAAACAAGTCTGTCAATCAAACTCCATATGAGATATGGACAGGATGTAGTCCCATCCTCTTACACCTTAGGATTTGTGGGTGTCTGATTTATGTCAAGCATTTAAAGACAGATAAGTTTGGACAAAAGTCTAATAAATACTTGTTTGTAGGGTATCCAAAAAAAATTAAAGGATACTACTTCTACCTCGCTGAAGAACAAAAAGTGTTTGTCAGCAACAGGATAGTCTTTTTGAAAAAAGAGTTCCTTGATGAAGAAACTAATATCAGCAAAATTAAATTTGATGAAGTTCATGAGATAGAAAAACCAATACACATAATCGGATTTGATTGAAGAATCGAATCTGGAGCCTTTAAAGGCACCATTAAGGAGATCCGATAGAGTACCATGTCAATCGAACAGAAACTATAATTTTTTAGTCCAAAATGGTGATCTTATCGAACTGGATGAAAATGATGAGGATCTGATCACCTATATAGATGCCATACAAAGGCTCGACTCTGAGAAGTGGCTTGAGGTCATGAAATTTGAGATGGGTCCATGGATATTAAAGTGTATGGACACTAATTGATCCACCTGAAGGGATAAAATTCATAGGGTGCAAATAGATTTTCAAAAGAAAAAGAAGAGCAGACAGAAAGGTAGAGACCTATAAAGCCCATCTAGATGTCAAGAATTACCGTCAACATTATGAAATTAACTATGACGAGATGTTCTTACCAATGGTAATGCTCAAATCTATCTAGATTATACTTGCAATAGCAGCACACTTAGATTGTGAGATCTGACAAATGGATGTCAAAATTGCTTTCCTTAATGGAGAGTTGAAAGAAGAGATGTATATAATACAACCTAAAGGATTTACATCCACAAACAAAATTAAGGTGTGCAAATTAAATAGATCTATCTATGGACTGAAGCAGACATCTAAGAGTTGGAACATGTATTTTGATAAGATGATCAAAACATATAATTTCGTTAGGAATGGAGAAGAGCCTTGCATCTATAAATGGACTAACAATTCTGTAGTCATCTTCTTTATATTATATGTAGATGATATACTGTTAATAGGAAATGATATCCCAACTTTGCAAAGTGTAATGCTGTGGCTCTCATCACAATTCTCTATGAAAGATTTGGAAAAAGCATCCTACATCCTAGGGATGAAGATCTATAGAGATAGATCTAGAAGGTTACTTAGGTTGTCCCAATTCACATACATTGATACCATGTTGAAACGGTTCAACATGGAGAATTTCAAAAAAGGCTATCTTCTGATAGGCCATGGGATTACTTTCTTCAAGAAGAATTGTCTAACAACCTTTTAGGAGAGAGAGTGTATGAGTAGGATCCCATATGCTTCGATAGTGGGATTTATCATATATGCCATGATATGTATGAGACTAGATATAGTCTATTTACTAGGAGTAGTGAGTAGATATCAGTCTGATCCGAATGAGACCATTAGAAGGTTGTGAAGATAATTCTTAAGTATTTGAGAAATGCTAAGGATCAATGGCTTATCTTTGAGGACACTAACTTGAAACTTGTGGGGTATACTAATTTTAATTTTCAGTCAAACCATGATGACAGCAGAAGCATGTCAGATTATGTATTTATCTTAAATGAAAGAGCAATATGCTGGAAGAGTTTTAAGCAATATACTGTGACCGATTCTGTATGCGAAGTAGAATACATTGCTGCATTCGATGCTACAAAGAAGGTGGTATAGTTGCAGAAGTTCATCATCGAGCTTGGAGTGATATCTTAGTTGATGGTTCTGTTCTGCTGTACTATGACAGTACTGAAGCCATAGCTCAAGTAAAAGAACCAAAGTCATACCAGCGTACTAAGTATATTTTGCGTTGTTATCACCTTGTATGTGAAATCATGGATTGAAGTGACGTCGAGCTTCAGAAGATCAACGATAAGGAGAACATAGCTGACTCCTTCACTAAAGCTCTTGAGATCAAAAAGTTCGATGATCACAAGTGGAAGATGGGTATAAGATACTACCCCAATTGACTTTAGTTCAAGTAGAAATTGTTAGGAAATATATCCTAAAGTCAATCATTTAGATGATTGTGCTCCTTTTGTAATATGTATATGAATTAATTTATCAATAAATAAAAATTATTTTGATATTTTTTATCATAAAATTACATCTTTCTTATTAGAACTCTTGTGTTGTGATTAAGTTCTTAGAACTATAATATAATTAATAAAGGAGGATTTATCGAATAGTTCTTAAAAATATTTGTGACCAAATGATACGTCATTAAAGAATGATGATGTTTATCGAGTGAAGATCGTTATATACCATATAGGTTGGTTGTCTTCTTAACCAAGGAGTGTGAAGATACTGGTATGGCATACAGGTGAGATGTAGGAGTATATCATCACTGAACATGTGACTCACCTGCTGAGTACTCTACTGTCGAGAGCAGCTCGCAAAGCATATGAACATAAATATCTCTCATACCTAAGATCACCATAGTGACTTACAAGTAACTCACTGTGTTTTGGTATCAGACTATTTGCATTTCTAATGCATTGACGAAAAGCTATTGATACAGTCAAGTACTTGCAAAGTCTGTGTGTGGATCAAGATGGGATTACCTCTCCAGATTATAGGAGCTAATGCATTGCTATATTTTAATTTAGTAAAATCTTGATCAAGATAATTTATGTGATGGATTTGAAAGATTAGAATATAATGTGGATGATTCTTTCAAGGTTGACAGTTTAATCCTAGATCGTCCTAGAGCATTCAGGATCAAAGAGATAAATTATTCGATAACCATATGCATAGGTTCTTGAATATTATCTTGTAAATATTTGACTTATCTAGACATTGGAAACCATTGCTAGATAATAACCTTGATTAGTACAGAAAATAGTTTCTGTACTACCGACTTAGTGTTCGAACTTATGGAGTCAAGCACAAAGTCAAGCGATATAGGAAAGGAATAACTTAAGTCTATATGTTCAATTTGAAAGTATATGACTTGATTGAATAAATAGATTGACTTGATTAAAATTAAGTTATAGATCATATGGGATTAAACAGTTGACTATTTCTAGCTAGCACTAGACATGAGATTCAGGATCAATTTCGAGGATGAACAAGATTTGATCTATGATCCAAGAAATTTATGAGAGATTAAATTTAAGTACTAATTAATTTTAGATTAGATCTAATTTAATTAGACTTAATTAGATTGAAAATTCAAATTAGACTTGGTCCTAAATCCTAAACAGTTTGAGATTACAATCTTTCGAAATTGGTTCGAATTAAATTCGAATTGGATTCGAATTAACCCATATTTGGATTAGATCCTTAGAGTCTATTTTTGCTGAGACTCTCTCTCTCTCCTCATGGCTGATTAAAAGAGGGTGGGGTGCTTATTTTACCACCCTACTCTTGGGTGTAGGCGTGGGTGCATGGGGGTGCCTTGTTAGGCACCTATCCTATCTCAAATAGGACTCCTTCTTAGATAGGGGATGGATTAATTCAAAGCTAATTTGAATTAGGATTCTTAGTCTATTGGATCATGAAAAATTATCTATAAATAGAGAGGACCTCTAACCATCGAAGTATAATAATTAGATTGTATGCTAAGGTGAGAAAGAAAGAGAGAGAGGAGGTGTCTAAGAGATGGAACCGATCCTTCTCCTTAGTGTGCTTGTTTTGGGCGTCCAACCCCTCTTAGCGTGAAGAGGCCCTGACATCCCACTTTCAGGTGTGAGGCATCACACCAAAGCTCTTCATCCTCCCTCCCTTACTATCTTAAGAAAGAATGAGGATCTGAGGCTTCGTCCCGCTTTCCTGCGAAGCTTAGTGTACATGCGAAGTAGAGGATTTGTATGTTCAAACCTTTGCGAGGCTTCAAATTCAAGAATTTTTTTTGGATTTGATCTCTATTCCACTGTGTATCAGGTAAAAGATAAGATTTTTGTTAGCTTATTATAAAAAAAATTTTAGATGTTCCCTGACGATCCGATCCTGAATCAGATTTTTTCCTTTACTATCTCCATTAGTATCTATGCTCATGGAGTGTTGAATAGGGTAAAATTGTTAAATCTCCAAAGTGGGGATCTAGACCGGCATCGTCTGAGCAGAGATCCAATTCGATCATTCTAAGGTGGGGTTCGTGATCGGCATAACTTTCATTCGTTGCACTGGCCTTCATGCCTATGTTTCTTTTTCCTTCTCTGGCTGCCTTTTGCTTGGGGCTCGCTATTGGGGTTCTCTCCATGTCGATCCTAGGCTTCTTCTGCATTTGCATACTTTTCTGCTCCCTCCAATATTTTGGTGAAGTTCGTAGGATACTTCTTTTCACGTAAGAAGAGGAGGTCATTTTGATCAGTCCAACTTTAAGTGCCGTCATGGCCACCGATTGGTTCAAATTTTGCACCTTCAAGATCGCCGTGTTGATACGATTGATGTAATCTCGGAGGGACTTATTTTTTCATTATTTAATATTGATAAGAGAGTCCGAGTTTCGGCATTATCGATGGCTACTAACAAAGTGGGTGACAAACATTTGGTCGAGCTGATTGAAGGAATTGACCGTATCCGATTGAAGGCTTAGTACCAGTGCCAGATGGCCTTCTTCAGGGTTGAAGGGAATGATCGGCAGAGGATTGCATTAATTGCTCCATGAAGGAGTAGTAGAGCCTTAAAGCTCTCCAAATGATCGATGGGATTAGCAGTCCCATTATACGGCTTTAGTTGTGGCATTTTGATCCATGCTGGAAGCGGCTTGTCCAGAATCTTTCAGATGAACAGGGGGTCAATATTGAAGCCAAACTCCATGTCCTATTACTGCGGGGCTTGGTTCTACAATGCATCAATCCCGCACTATATCTCTTGAAGCTTTCTATCCATTTCGTCATCCCAAGCAGAATGGCGATGAGAAAAATTACTTGGGATAGAATCCCTCCCTGATCGCGAGATCGACGAGTGCCTGCATCTTCCTTAGATGGGACTAACCGATCGGCTAAGGTGCATAGCTCTCGGCCTTAGGCTGCATGGAGGTGAAGGTCGGCTTGTTGGTTTGGCCTTATCTTGCTATGGAATTTTTGGAACTAGCTAAGGTGTGGCAGTTTGATGCATCCTTCGCACCACGATAGACAAAGCTTATACATGTTGGGCGAGACTATTGTACTGTTCATTGGAAATTGCTGGTATTGGCTGCGAGGGAGGGTTCTTCTGGACTAGTTCAAGTGCGACATCCTCTCGATGGATATTGTTCGTCCGTGCTTCATTAGAAGAGCGGATGCATTCAATGCTCCTCTTCATAGTCTCATGGCGAGTCTCTCCTTCTTAGAACAAACACCAAAACAAAGTTTGGGGGCCCTTCCTCTAGTGCCAACTATTGCTGTCAAATCCTGCACTTGAGGTTGGGGATGGTCTCTACCGCAAAGATGATGATATTGTGTAGAAGCGGTAATTTTCGGGGGCCGGCTTGACATGCAAAAAGTCCTGGCTAGAATGTTTTTCGGTGAAGACCCTCCGACTTTTTGCACCTGAAGGAATATTTTTCGAGAATATTCTTCGAGAACAAGGAGAAGGACAGAATATTTTTCGAGAGCTTACCTTGGGGATCCCGTGCCCTTCTACTTATAGAGGAGGAATTGGAGTAGGGCATGCCCCGGAGATTAATCGATTTCTGATTATTGCATATGCATCAAGCTGGTGGTAATTGTTTCCACGTTTGGATTTGCTAGTTTCTATTCGAGGTGTGATTTGATTTGAATGATCTCCTTCCTTATCGAGACTCTCTAGAACTGTGAAGGTGTCAGGCTTTTCACGTAGGAGTGCTATCTTTTATGCATCTTTCTGAGCTCAGCTTTGGCCGACCTCCAAGCATCTCGTCCATACCCGAGGTATGATCACGAGCACCTTGGCCAAAGTCAAGATTTGAGCTGCTATCCATGAAGTGATTGTCCCACAAACACGCTAGTTCTAATTTCTTTAGACCTACTAAAGTCAGCCTCTTATTCCTATATCCATTGAAGTCCCAATTTTACTGATCTTTGATAAGAGTCGGGAACATGATGGACCGAGACCGTGGTGATGGTCCATAACATGTACCTTTTACAGCAACGCAACAATCTTCTCTCTCGGATGCTATTGCTCTAAAATCAAAATAATGTAGGGTCATCGATCAAAGCCCGGCCAGCAGACCGAGATCCACTGGTTTATCAAGAAGCCAACAAAGAAACGAAAAAGCATGGGGACACGTTTTTATCTTTCGCGCAAAACAACGATTAACCTTCCTTTGCGTGAAATCACCGTTGGATCACAATCCACAGATCACAAATCACTTGGATGCCGTTATTCATCCATCAGTACAGCTCGCAAAGCAGGATCCAACGGTGCTTTCTCTCGAAGGAAGGTTAATTACTCTTTCGCGCGAAAGATACACCCGTCTAAAATAAACATCCTCTGACTCCTGGCTCCACTAACCCTCTCACACGCGCTTTCCTCTCTAAACTTTTTCCCTCCTCTCTCTCTCCCCTCCTTTTCTCTGACACAAAGAGCGAAGCAGAGAATCCAGAGTCTCAAGGGGGCGAAGCAAAAGCCAAACCCCCATCTCCAAACTAACCCACCAAAACCCTAACCCTCCTCTTTCTCCACCCACTTGGTGATTCCCAATGGAGAGGCCTCCCTTCTTCCTTCTCCTCCTTTTAGTCCTTCACCTTCTTTCGCTCCCACTTCTCTCCTTTTCCAAGTCAACCATCGAGCCCTGCACCGGCTCCGACTCCTGCCCAGCTCTCCTCGGCTACACCCTCTACGCCGATCTCAAGGTCTCCGAGGTGGCCGCCCTCTTCCAGGCCGACCCCATCGCCGTCCTCACAGCCAACGCGATCGACATCTCTGTCTCCGACGTCGAGAACCACATCCTCCCAGCCGGCCTCTTCCTCCGCATCCCCACCCTCTGCTCCTGCTCCGACGGCATCCGCAAATCCGTCTCCACCCGCTACAAGACCCGCCCCGCCGACACCCTCACCTCCATCGCCAACTCCATTTTCGCTGGACTTGCCTCGCCCGACCAGATCCGTGAGGCCAACAGCATTTCCGACCCGTCTGCCCTCGACATCGGGCAGACTCTCCTCATTCCCCTTCCCTGCACCTGCTTCAACTCCACGGACAACAACCTTCCTGCCATCTACCTCTCGTATGTTGTCAAGGCTGGTGACACTGTGACTGCCATCGCTACCAGCTACTCGACGACAGTCACCGATATCATGAACGTCAATGCTATGGGAAACCCTGCGATCAGGCCTGGTGATATAATCGCCATTCCGTTGCCAGGTAGAAATTAAAAAACAAAAAAAATGCCATCATTGCTAGAAGCATGTAGCTCTAACTTGCTCTTGCAGATAATGATGCTGCTTCTATGAGGCAGGATTGTTATTTGCAGGCTTGTGGAAGAGGAATACTTTGTTGTGCATGTTCAATGCGGCAACTTTCATGTCGCAAATCATATTGGGCGGGAACTTCCAGCCCAAATGATTATGGAATGGAAGTTGGAGTCGGTCCAAATATTTCAGGATTTTTTCTTATAACCTAGTATGTTTTCCGAATCTTGCAATTATGTGCTGTCTAATTAAAGGAATCATGGTGTGTAGAGTCATGTGGTTACTCAAACATTATAAAAAACATGCCAATAATACCATATTACTTGAAACAACAGATTAAAATTTGTGTAGGTCTTTTGATGTTAAACAGGCATTGGTCACCATGTTGGGTGAAAAAGTAGCAGTACATATTGTGCTTTTGCTGAAAGAGCTTATTTCCATCTTCAGAACATTGGATGGTAAAATGTCCAAAAACTAGATGTGAATTTATATGTTGAAATCAAAAGTAGAATAACTAAGGTAAGTTCAATTGAGGGACTACATTAGATTGACCACAAAAGATGCTTGGGATCCACCGAGTCTCTTGAAAGTTGCACATTTGCTTTGGAATCCCCCAAGTCCATGTTGATTTCCTGTGAAATCCACTGTGGCAGTTGATGAAGAATCTATTCTAAGATCGGGGGCAAAATTGCACCTGAAGTAAGGAAAATTGCATTTCTCGTACAAAATTTGGTACATGAGAGGTGTCTTTATAGGTTGTAGGTCCCCTATGTTATTAGAATTCATGGTTACTTGTATAAGATTGCTAAGATTTGAGTTAAAAAAGAATGGGAAAAAGTGGAGGCCAAGTTCAAGACTTGTATAAGGTTTGTACTTGGGAATTTGGTGCATGTTAGGCTACAGTGGATACATTAGGCACAAGTTGACTTGTGTAGGGTCCTAGGTATTGATCTCTCTAGGTTGTTGACAATCGAGCTATAAGAAGTAATAGAGGCTAAGTGGCTTGTGTGGGAAGAGTTCAGGTCAGTTTTGTACAAGGGGATTAGAACTGCCTATGACCTCTTTGTTAATTTTAATCAAGCATATGATTCTTGTGAAGGGTGGATTGTGTTGGATTGATCTGATATGAACCTTTTTGCATTAGATTCTAGGCCCAGCTAGTCATCTTAGAACAGGGCAGCATTAATCAGATCAGACTGGGGTTTTCTGCTCCAAGGAGTGCCCTTATTCATGTGTGGATTTTGAACCTACTTTCCCTTTCTATGTTACACGAAGATGGAGCCTGTGCTGTTTGCATACAAGCAGTCAAGTCTGGGAACTTATTTTGGAAAGCTGTAAGCACAATAAGGGGTTATAATCGTCTCATTTTGATTTTCTTGGAACCTATGGGGCCTATAATAGATTTGGTTTGAGGCCAAGCTTATAGAATCATTAAATGGAAACCTTCTCTAATGATCATATTTCCAATCAAGCTTTCATACTCTTCATAGCAAACACTGGCATTTGATGTGTTAATTTGATACAAGAGACTAGTTACGATTGGCTGTGGTACCTATAGTGTCAGTTTGAGATTGCCTAGGTTTATAATACGGTTACATCGTTTTGAAAAAGACAAAAAACTCAAATGTTGACTATGAACGCTTGATGATATTCAATGATTAGAATGGTGAAGAATCATTCCTTGACTATCAATTGCTCAGTTTAGTCATAGATTCCCAACCATTCGTAGTTTGATTATAGGTGCTTCATGTTGAGGGATACATCAAGGATATTGCTCTAAGCCTGTTCTATATAAATTAAGGCTGATAGTAGAAAATAATTTGATGAAAGTGTGCTACTGGAATTCTGATTTGAATGTGAATAGAAAAATGTAATTTCCTTGGCAGTTTGATTGTGCATAAATCTTTCAATGGATATGGGTTATGAATGAATATAAGGGTCTGTTTGGATGCAGGATGATCACATCTAGTATTAAGGTTACCTCTTGTCGAGAAAACTTGGGAAAGAATGGAAGTTAAATAAGTTTAAGGATGGAAGAGACCATGGATTGCATTAGTCCTAAATTATAAGAAAAATCTGCTTTCCAACTGAATTAATTATCTGCAATTACTAGATTCTGAAGCATACCCATCACCCTGATCAGATCAACTTTTGTGCCAATATAATGACTGTTGGGTGTAAACCCCCCCCCGCCGAAGTTCGTGTCCGGAGTGACCCCTCGGGGATTCTACAAGTAAGCTTCGTTCGGACTCCTACGGGAGTCGGACTCTGTCTCCAACTTCGGCTGCAGACAAGCTTCGTCCGGACTCCTACGGGAGTCGGACTCCGTCTCCAACTTCAACTGCAGACAAGCTTCGTCCGGACTCCTACGGGAGTCGGACTCCATCTCCAACTTCGGCTGCAGATAAGCTTCGTCCGGACTCCTACGGGAGCCGGACTCCGTCTCCAACTTCGGCTGCAGACAAGCTTCGTCCGGACTCCTGCGGGAGCCGGACTCCTTCTCCAACTTCCACTGCAGACAAGCTTCGTCCGGACTTCTACGGGAGTCGGACTCCGTTCCCAACTTCGGCTGCAGACAAGCTTCGTCCGGACTCCTACGGGAGCCGGACTTCGTCTCCAACTTCGGCTGCAGACAAGCTTCGTCCGGACTCCTACGGGAGCCGGACTCCGTCTCCAACTTCGGCTGTAGACAAGCTTCGTCCGGACTCCTACGGGAGCCGGACTCTGTCTCCAACTTCGGCTGCAGGCAAACTTCGTCCGGACTCCTACGGGAGCCGGACTTCACCCTCGACTTTGATCGAAAGAAGACTCCGTCCGGACTCCTACGGGAGCCGGACTTCGTCTTCGACTTCGAACGCTGGTAAGCTCCGTCCGGACTCCTACGAGAGCCGGATTTTGCCTCTGACTTCAACTACAGGTAAACTTCGTCCGGACTCCTACGGAAGCCGGACTCCGTCTCCAACTTCGACCGCAGACCGGATTCCTACGGGAGCCGTACTTCGTCCCCAACTTCGACTGCAGGAAGACCTCGTCCGAGCTCCTACGGGAGCCGGACTTCGCCTCCAACTCCAGCTACAGACTCCAACCGAACTTCAGCCGACAAGTCTGGACCCCCTGGCAGGCCGCAGTAACGGCTACGATTCTGCTCCACTCCCTGCGGCGGATCCTACGCGGCTCCATTACTCCCTGGCAGGCCGCAGTAACAACCACGATTCTGCTTCACTCCCTGCGGCGGATCCTGAGCGGTTCCACCACTCCCTGACGAGTCACGACAACGGACGCCGTTCCACTCCCCGCAACTGATTCCACGTGGCGAGCCATGGTGACAGCCACGACTCCATCCCATTACTCTTCATGATAAATTCCTCCTGGCCCTGTACGGCCCACAACAAGGCGATCATAAACAGTCGCTATCAGCCCGCTGCTCCCCCCGTCTATAAAAAGGGACCCCAGATATGTTATTCTCTAAACCCTCATTTCTATCTAGAAACTCTGCTAAAATTTTCGTTCGAGCACTCCATTCTTGTTGAGGCAGAGAACTGACTTGAGCGTCGGAGGGTCTTGTCGGAGCAACCCCACCTCCAGTTTAGACTTCTTTTGCAGGTCCCGGCGGCAACCGCGATCCCCACAACTCCAGCTTCTCCGGCGTAGGCGGATTTTTGCACCAACAGGATTGGCGCTAGAGGAAGGGCTGTGTCTTCGCAGTATCCTTATTCTTAAAGGAGCGCTCAACGGGATCGCCCCCGGACATCTTTTCCGGCATCCTCTCCTCCTCCCTCCACTTGGTCTTTGCCCGATGCCTCCCCGCAAGGCGTCCACACGGCGACCCACGGCCTCCGCGGTCAGATCTCATGCTCTGACCTCGCCTCCAGTTTTCCAGGCCCCGCATCCTCCGGCAACGGTGGTCGGCATGGAGCGGTCAGACAATCGACCTCCGACGGATTTCGCCAACACCATCTTAGGAGGATCCCGGCAGGAAGTAACCAACGTACTGGTCGTACCCCCCAAACGGCAAAAAATTGAGGAGCCCATAACCTTTACTGAAGAAGATGCTCAGGGAGTCCAATTCCCTCATAACGATGCGGTTGTGGTTTCCTTGAATATAGCAAATTACGACGTCCGCCGCATTCTTGTCGACAATGAAAGTTCGGCCGACATCTTGTTCTACGATGCTTTTTCAAGAATGTCCATCTTTGACGGCCATTTGAGGCTGATTACCTCCCCTCTAGTAGGGTTTACCGACGACGCTGTCCCGGTGGAGGGAATGGTGACTTTGACTGTAGCTGCGGGTCGATATCCAAGACAATCCAGGGCTCTGGTGAATTTTTTGGTGGTGAAGGCGCCGTCAGCCTACAACGCAATCCTCGGCCGACCTGGCCTCAATGCTCTCCGAGCCGTCGTGTCAACCTACCATTTGAAGTTGAAATTCTCCACCAACCAGGGGATCGGAGAGGTCAGAGGAGACCAAGCCCTGACCAGACACTGCTACAACATAGCCTTGCAAAGAAGCGACCAATCCGACCCTTGTCCAGTTGATGGGCTGGATGCTCGCGACGACCTCACTGAAGAGAGGGGCGGCCCAATCGAAGATCTGGTACCTATCCCTTTGAACGACGGGAATGCTGAGCATGTGGCGATGATCGGCTCCAACCTGGGGGAAGAGGTGCGGATGCGTCTCATCGATTTTCTACGAAAGAATGCGGACGTCTTCGCTTGGGTTCCGGCGGACATGCCGGGATCGACACGGAAGTCATGGAGCATCGACTAGCCGTCGATCCAAAGCATCGACCGACGAAAGAGAAAATCTGAGGTCATGCACCAGAGAGGCAAAAGGCGATAGCCGAGGAAGTGGACAAACTCCTGAAAGCCGGATTCATTAGAGAAGTCAATTATCCTGATTGGATTTCCAACGTTGCTCTAGTCAAAAAGGTAAACGACAAGTGGAGGATGTGCATGGACTTCAAAAAGCTGAATAAAGCTTGCCCAAAGGACAGCTACCCCCTTTCCAGAATCGATCAACTGGTGGACGCGACCTCGGGCCATGAGCTCCTCACCTTCATGGATGCATTCTCCGGCTATAATCAAATCAGGATGGCGCCGGAAGACGAAGAAAAGACTGCTTTCATTACTAACCGTGGCCTTTACTGTTACAGGGTCATGCCTTTCGGCCTCAAAAATGCAGGCGCAACTTACCAGCGGCTGGTGAACAAAATCTTCAAGGAGCAGATCGGCCGCAACATGGAGGTCTACGTGGACGACATGCTCGTAAAGAGCAAATCTTCCATGAACCACGTCGCCGATCTCGAAAAGACCTTCAGCGCCCTCCGAAAATATAAGATGAAGCTGAACCCGACTAAATGCGCTTTCGGAGTGACCTCAGGAAAGTTCCTGGGCTTCATGGTATCGGGGCGCGGGATTGAGGCCAATCCAGAAAAAATTCGTGCCATCCAGGAGATGGCCGCCCCAAAGTCGATAAAAGAGGTTCAGCGCCTTACAGGGAGGGTAGCAGCCCTGAATCGCTTCGTCGCGAGGTCGGCCGAACGGTGCTTACCCTTCTTCCAAACCCTCAAGCAGCCGAAGAACTTCTGTTGGACCTCTGAGTGCCAACAGGCATTCGAAGAACTAAGGAGCTACCTCGGCTCACCTCCGCTGTTGGCGAAGCCAGAGCCTGGAGAGGAACTGCTTTTATACCTGGCGGTCTCTCCCATGGCTCTCGTGGCAGTCCTTGTCAAAGAAGAAGCAAAAGTCCAACGGCCAATCTACTACGTCAGTCGCGCGTTGAGAGACGCCGAGACTAGGTATACTAAATTAGAAAAACTAATTTACGTCCTGTTGATTGCAGCCCGGAGGCTCCGACCCTACTTCCAAGGGCACATCGTAACGCTGCTCACCGACCAACCGATCAAGGCGATTCTACACCGGGCGGATGCCTCCGGGAGGATGGCAAAATGGGCGATCGAGCTCACAGAATTCGACATCAACTATCGATTCAGGCCAGCAGTGAAGGCCCAGATATTGGCAGATTTCATAGTGGAGTGTACTATCCCAGAGGAGGCCGAACCTGAACAAGGCGAAATTGACGGCCTGGAGTCCCGACCGAACTCCCCCAAAGAAGAAGCGGATCCCTCTGATTGCTTTTGGGCCCTCTACGTGGACGGGTCTTCCAACATGTCAGGCGCAGGTGCGGGCCTGATCTTGATCAGTCCAGAGGGAATTATCGCGGAGTATGCTCTGCACTTCGAGTTTCCTGCAACAAACAACGGAGCGGAATATGAAGCTCTGATCGCAGGACTGAGGATCGCCAAAGAGCTGGGAATAGATCGGCTCCAGGTCTACAGCGACTCTCAACTAGTAGTGGGACAAGTTAACGGAAACTACGAAGCGCGGGAGGACAGCATGGCTAAATATCTTGAAAAGGTAAAGGAGCTTGTCCCCGCCTTCAGCAGTTTCGACATCAGGCAGATTCCGAGGTTGGAAAATACCAGGGCCGACCTTCTCTCCAAGCTGGCAACGTTGGCTCCGGCCGAAATACCCAAGGGTGTTCTCTTTGAAGTGCTCAAGTGCCCGAGTACGGAAGAATTGTGGCCCGTGTTGGAAATTGACCACGAGCCCAGCTGGATCGATCCACTGATAACATATCTCAGAGACGGGGTCCTCCCCCAGGACGCGAAAGAAGCTCGGAAGCTCCGGAATCAAGCCTCCCGATACATCCTTTATGAGGACAAGTTGTACAAGAGATCATACTCTTTGCCCCTTTTGAAATATCTCCGGCCTTCGGAAGCTGACTACGCCTTGTGGGAGGTGCATGAAGGAATCTGCGGAAGCCATCTGAGGGCTAGATCTCTATCCCACAAGTTGGTCCACCAAGGATATTACTGGCTGATGATGCATCATGACTCGATCGAATACGTCAGAAAGTGTGATCGATGCCAGAGATATGCCAACATCCAGAGACAACCCGCCACCGAGCTTACACCCTTGAGTACCCCATGGCTTTTTGCGCAATGGGGGATGGATATCCTTGGACCCTTTTCCATGGCGTCGGGGCAGAGGAAGTTCCTCCTGGTAGCGATTGACTACTTCACCAAGTAGGTTGAAGCCGAACCACTGGCAAAAATCACAGAAGTAAAAGTGCAAGATTTCGTCTGGAAGTCAATTGTATGCAGGTTCGGTCTGTCGAGGACCCTAATCACTGATAATGGGTGGCAATTCGCAGGAGCAAGATTCGCCGAATTCTGTGAAGATCTAAACATCTCCCACAACTTCACATCAGTAGCCCATCCTCAGGCGAATGGCGAAGCTGAAGTGACCAACAGAATCCTGCTGCAGGGGATCAAGACAAGGCTTGAAAAGGCGAAGGGGACTTGGGCAGACGAACTTTATCATGTGCTGTGGGCGTATCGAACTACCCAAAGACTGCCCACAGGGGAGACCCCCTTTGCTTTAGCCTTCGGAATGGAGGCCGTCATCCCAATTGAGCTTAAACTCCCGTCGGCACGAGTCGTGGCATTCAACGAACATCAAAATTCGCAAGGTCTTAAAGCCAACCTTGACTTGCTGGAAGAAAAGTGGGAGGTAGCTCAAGTTCGGATGGCAGCCTACAGACAGAAAGTCGCCCGCTATTACAATTCCCGGGTCAAGAATAAAGCCTTTAGAGCAGGAGATCTAGTGCTACGACGAGCCGCTGTCTCGCAACCTCAGGATCGAGGGAAGCTCGCCCCAAACTGGGAAGGCCCGTATGAGGTCAAAGAAGTAGTCCGGCTCGGAACTTATTACCTCAAGGAGCTCGGAGGAGCAGACCTCCCGTGACCATGGAGCTCGAAAAACCTACGAATGTATTACCGATAACTCCATTTTAAATAAAAGTTGCATATCTACATATCTCCCCTCTTGGCACTAGCTTATATCGACAGGGCAGTCAAAACAAACTGTGTCGGAAGCAGGAGGGAAACTTCGTCTCGACAAAGTCGAAGGCCCGGTTCTCTTTAGACCGGATGGGGGGAGAGGCCCTGCAACGCCTATATGCGCCCCCACAGCCCTGTTAGGGACAGGAGAATCTCGCCCTAACTTGAGCAAAGTCGAAGGTCCGGTTCTCTTTAGACCGGATGGGGGAAGAGGCCTTGCAACGCCCATATGCGCCCCCACAGCTCTGTTAGGGACAGGAGGAGAACCTCGCCCTAACTTGAGCAAAGTCGAAGGCCTGGTTCTCTTTAGACCGGATGGGGGGAGAGGCCCTGCAACGCCCCCACAGCCCTGTTAGGGACAGGAGGAGAACCTCGCCCTAACTTGAGCAAAGTCGAAGGCCCGGTTCTCTTTAGACCGGATGGAGGGAGAGGCCCTGCAACGCCCATATGCGCCCCCACAGCCCTGTTAGGGACAGGAGGAGAACCTCGTCCTAACTTGAGCAAAGTCGAAAGCCTGGTTACACCTAGACCGGATGGGGGAAGGGCCCAGCAACGCCCATATGTGCCCCTGCAGCCGCGTTAGAGACAGGTGGAGAACCTCGTCCTAACCAGAGCGGAAACCTGTTACGACAGAAATAGGGGAAGAACCTCGCCCCGACATCAATTAAGGTCTGGTCATTCAAGATCAGACGAGAAAAAGGGGGATCTTCCCAGCGGCCCCTTCGTAATAAGGCTCAGTCCCGACTCCTACGGGAGCCGGACTTCGCCCTCGTCTTTGACCGTTGGTAAGCTCCGTCCGGACTCCTACGGGAGCCAGATTTCGCCTCTGACTTCAATTTCAGGTAGACTCTGTTCGGACTCTCACGGGAGTCGGACTTCGCCCCGACTTCACCTACGGGAGTCGGACTCCCGTGGCCCCACTAAGAGCGGAGGAAAAATCCCACTCGAAAAAAAAAGGGGGGAGGGGTTAAGAAGGAAAGCGATGGACTACGTCAACGACGAATGGAAAACAAACAGCATCAAAGATGCAGAGAACCCCGTCTCAGCAAGGATTGGGGTTCTTATCAAGAACCCCAGCTCTCAAGGAAGCTCTCAATGCAAGCTCGAGATGAGACGACTTCCTCAGGGTGACAGAAGCTCGGACCTCCGAGCCCGAGCCCTGATGGGGGCACCAAACCCAAGCGGCCCCAGACAAATCTGCGGCCACGGACGAAAAGGACGGATCGATACGATGGCAATCGGGTACCTCCGAACAACGCAAAGGCCGAAAAGAAGCTCGACAAGCGACAATTCAACACATGAGTAAAAGAGGTAGCAGAAAATTCCTTTTTCATATTATTCATCAAATATACATTATAGAGCCATTAAGGTTGAGGGAGAAGGATAACTGAAAGGCGAGCCGACGTGACAACTATCGGTAACCTACGGACGACGTCAAAAAAAAAAAAAAGAAAAGAAAAGAAAAGGAGAAAAAAGAAGAAAAGAAGAGAAATAGAGAGAAGGGAATACAACAATAACAATGGTAAAGGAAAGAAGTTCGGCAGACAACAATTCGACGCAAAGTGCGGACGAAGTAACAAAATCTCCTTCCCATTTTTCGATTAACAAGATGTACGTTACAAGATCCGGAGGGCCAGAAAAAGAAAACATTATTACCAGACTCGAAAGGGATACACCGGAGGTCACTTCAAGCTGTAGACTTCTCTTTTCGGTTTTGTCCTTCCCAGCAGCATTGTCCAGTACGTGTGATAAGCCTCTCGGCTCTCGCCCCCCGCCTCATTCCGCTCCATCTCCGAAATCCCAACCCTAAGGGGAAAAGGATGGGATAGAATTCAGGGAGCAGCAAAGGCAACGGTAGCGGCGACGATGACCTGTTTCAAGAAGAACCGGAGTTACTCCGGAGGCAGCGATGGTGTCGGAGATATGCGTCACCACCGTGTGCTCCACGACAACCACCGTCCTAGGTGTTCCGGCAAGGTCGGCATGCGCTACTTTCACCGTCCCCGCAACAAGTTCTACTGCCCCACCGTCGACACCGACCGCTTCTGGTCCCTCGGCCCCGACGACATCAAGGATCTCGCCACGGCTTATGACGAAAGCTCTGCCCCCTTGACCGGTGTTGCCCCGTTCAGCTACTCCGAAATTCTCAGGCGGAACGCCTTCACCGGTTGTCCCCGTTATTAAACCCCTGTTGTTGAAAGAATTCTCCCTCGAGCCCCTTTTAAGGCGACGGGAACCCTCAGCGGCAGCTTGACAACCGGAGAATTCGCAGACTGCTGTTCTCCTCGCACCCTTCCTAGTCCGTGGCATCCTCTTGAGATTGGCCTCCGGGGCGGAGACCCCGGCGAGGGAACCCCTCGGAGAGACTCGGGGGACTGGAGATGGCAAAGACCGATGCGAAGGACGCTCGGAGTCGGAAGGGGCACCGATGGAGTGACTGGGTGGCTAAGCTCTCAGGCGAAAGAAAGGCGTCGACCCTCAGGCGAAGTGAAGCCCCTAGAGGAAAGGCGGGGGCTTAAATAGGCAACGGAGCCTGGCGCAGTTATGGTGGCGGATGTCCCTAGGCCAGCCAGTGCCCACCACGTGTCCCCCTCATCGCGGCATAGGGTTGACCGTTCGCGGACTTTTATGGCGTGACGTTTAGGATCACGTTCTGGTGGGAGTTTCGAAAAGACTCTTCGGGTCGCCCTAATCGGAAAAAGGCTCCAGCATGCGCGCATTAAATGTCAGAATTTTCGTGGGCGGTCGTGTGCAGAATTCAAGGAAACGATTTCGGCTGTGAAAATTTTCTATACTTCCTCCGATCGAAACTCGAACTCGGAAGTAGAGGGACTGGTGTTGGGTGTAAAACCCCCCAGCCGAAGTTCGTGTTCGGAGTGACCCCTCGGGGATTCTACAGGTAAGCTTCGTCCGGACTCCTACGGGAGCTGGACTCCGTCTCCAACTTCGGCTGTAGACAAGCTTCGTCCGGACTCCTACAGGAGTCGGACTCCGTCTCCAACTTCAACTGCAGACAAGCTTCGTCCGGACTCCTACGGGAGCCGGACTCCGTCCCCAACTTCGGCTGCAGACAAGCTTCGTTCGGACTCCTACGGGAGTCGGACTCCGTCCCCAACTTCGGCTGCAGACAAGCTTCGTTCGGACTCCTACGGGAGCCGGACTCCGTCTCCAATTTCGACTGCAGACAAGCTTCGTCCGGACTCCTACGGGAGCCGAACTCCATCTCCAACTTCGGCTGCAGGCAAACTTCGTCCGGACTCCTACGGGAGCCGGACTTCGCCCTCGACTTTGATCGAAAGAAGACTCCGTCCGGACTCCTATGGGAGCCGGACTTCGCCCTCGACTTTGATCGAAAGAAGACTCCGTCCGGACTCCTACGGGAGCCGGACTTCGTCCTCGACTTCGAATGCTGGTAAGCTCCGTCCGGACTCCTACGAGAGCCGAATTTTGCCTCTGACTTCAACTACAGGTAAACTTCGTCCGGACTCCTACGGAAGTCGGACTCCGTCTCCAACTTCGACTGCAGACCGGATTCCTACAGGAGCCAGACTTCGTCCCCAACTTCGATTGCAGGAAGATCTCGTCCGAGTTCCTACGGGAGCCGGACTTCGTCTCCAACTCCAGCTACAGACTCCAACCGAACTTTAGCCGACAAGTCTGGACCCCCTGGCAGGCCGCAGTAACGGCCACGATTCTGCTCCACTCCCTGCGGCGGATCCTACGCGGCTCCATTACTCCCTGGCAGGCCGCAGTAACGGCCACGATTCTGCTCCACTCCCTGCGGCGGATCCTGAGCGGTTCCACCACTCCCTGACGAGTCACGACAACGGACGCCGTTCCACTCCCCGCAACTGATTTCACGTGGCGAGCCATGGTGATAGCCACGACTCCACCCCATTACTCTTCATGATAAATTCCTCCTGGCCCCGTACGGCCCATGACGAGGCGATCATAAACAGTCGCTATCAGCTCGCTGCTCCCTCCGTCTATAAAAGGGGACCCCAGATATGTTATTCTCTAAGCCCTCATTTCTACCTAGAAACTCTGCTAAAATTTTCGTTCGAGCACTCCATTCTTGTTGAGGCAGAGAACTGACTTGAGCGTCGGAGGGTCTTGCCGGAGCAACCCCACCTCCGGTTTAGACTTCTTTTGCAGGTCCCGACGGCGACCGCGACCCCCACAACTCCAGCTTCTCCGGCGTAGGCGGATTTTTGCACCAACAATGACTAATATTATAATGGTGGATGGTGTTCGAGGTCAAGATTGTTATTTAGCTAAGACATGGTCAAAAGCTTGAGCAAAGTGAATAAGTGATGAATGGTTAGAAAAGAAAAGGAAAAGAAAATGAAATTTAATTTTCAATGAACACCATGATGAGGATGAACTAATAAGTAAATCCTTGAGGTTAAACATAGCAGCTAGATTGGATGCTGATGCTAATGCTATTAAAGGTGTTTCGTGGAACACAAGCCTTAGTCAAGGTGTGAAGCAAGGGTGCAAATTAAATAGCTGGAAGTCCTCCAAGGCTAATAAGCCACTATTAAAATACGTGAGTCACAGGAAAGAGATTAAAGCTCAAAAGGAGATGGAGGATGAAGCTTATGCGATGCAAAGTGAGATGAGAAGTGACCGACTTCAAAAAAATGACAAACATTAGATGTACAAAGTGAATTGATGGTTGAAGTTGCACAATCAATATATATTAGTTGGTTTGGAAACTTCTGTTGAAATTTCGTGTAGGAGCATGCATGTATGTTTCAAATTTTTTTCTAAACAACACAGCGAAATAGAAGATTAAAACACTTTTTAATCTAAATTATGCATGTATAAAATATATAACACAAGGATCTACTTCATATGCTGAAATTGAATACATGTTGAATTTTATACAGAAATTAAATATGTGATTGAATCACATATCTATTTCGCAATTTCTTTTTTTGAATCTGGATCTAGAAGAAGCTGGATCTAGAAAAAGGTAGGCTCTCTTTTAGCCGCACAAGTGTCCGGCCTCTACGGATATCCACTTAGGATCAATCTGGAACAGTCTTCTATGGTGTTGATCTTTTTTCTTCAAGAACGATCACTCTGCGAATCTGAACAAAGTCTGGATCGCGATCAACTATTTGATCCTTGATTTTTTTCTTCTCTTCTTCTCTTGCTCTTCTTCTTTTGATTATGAAGCAACCAAGGTCTGGAAATCAGCGAGCAAAAAGGGATGCCCAAACATCTTTTGGGCGTGGAGATGGAGGATGCCCAAGCTTTTTTGGGCGTTGGAACCAAAGGGAGGAAAGGGAGGCGTGGGGAGATCTTAGGAGGCATGAGAGCTGGTAGAAATTCCATCCTAAGAGCCTTAGAGAAGATCCCTTTAAATAGACAAAAAGCTCTTTTTTTGAGCTATTCAAAACCAAATAGCTTCTTAATATAAGTCCTATTTGCATTAGGAATCATTGTAGCCTTATATATTTGACCTCCTTTAGGAGATTTATAAAGTGCCACCAACTATTGGAGCCTTTTCACCCACTTTTTCATATGCTACATGGGGCTTAGGGGATGCCCCATGTTGGTCCTACACGCCCTCTTTCATGCGGGCACGCCTAACTTGATCAAATCAAGTGGCGCCCAAATGCAAATAATCAAGGAATTTGATTAAGGGTTTGAATCATTAATGCATATGATCCAAAATTTTAGGCACCCAACAATTGGAGCCCAATGAATCTAATTCATTTAGATTATTAGCAGGTAATTAAATCGAATTAATTTTATCAAATAAGTAATTTAACTGTAAAGAGGAAATTGGGTTCAACCATGTGCTAGCAAGATTATTCCGAACTCAATAGGATTTCTTTAAACCCAATTGAGACTTCATAAGTCCAATTGTTTATTCCAGATCTAATTTCTTTATTATGTAATCTCATAGGTTTAATTCTATTTGGTAGTGAGATATACCATAATCTAATCTCTTTGTTGTGTAACTTCATATGTTCAATTCTATTTGATAGTGAGATATACCATGGTCTCTATCATAGTATGATTGAATTTTTTTTCAATAGGTCGGAACAATTCCACTCTGACTCATCAAGGATTATTGATTCTGAACAATCCTATTGAGCTCTCACAATCCATCAGTGACACATAGCAGTATGTAGTGGCAATCTAGTAGAATTAAAAAAAAGTTTCAAAGAGTTTACATGTGATTCAGTCCCTCTATCGTGAGTCTCGACTAGACGACAGGTTATAGATAAATCGTTAAACCTTATCATCAGTTATATGATAGATTCGATTAGCTCAAGTCCAATTGTGATTTTTATGAAAATTTTTTTTATTAATCACACTGCTGTGGCTACAGACTTTCGGACTTAGCTCCTTAAATCTCATAGGATATAAAGGTCGATAGATTCTATTTAGATGTGCATCCTGCTCCTACAGTGGACTGACTATCATCAATATCCACTACAAGATCTCAACGAGGTCATGTTTATGTGTCAGTCAAACTCTAACAGTCTTACTGTAAGCAATCGTGCCATTGCATGTCAAAGGATCATTCACACAACTATAGCATCGAAGCGATCACTGACGATCGAGTAGAAATCCAAATGATCTCTCGTATGGTCACGTTAGTACTAGTTGTTCTTTAACAACTACTCGCACTCGTTGCTCAGTGTCTCTACACTGTAGATTAGAGATTCATCCATCCGAAGGAAGCGATCTGTGCGTCGGTCTATCCGGATTGATCGTCGTTCTCATGATGATATTATGATCGGAAGTATTTAGGAATTATATGTGTCTCTAATTTTCAATACTTTGAGGATGTGTCGGAATATTAATTCCATAGTCGATTCAAGGATACATCACACTTGAATGAAAATAAAATTTATCCTTTTATTGATCAAATCAATGCATTAAATATAAAATTATGTCCTGGATTTATTATAATGTGTTAGTCAGATTGACTTCTAGAACATACATTTAGCAATCTTTTACTTGGATTAAAGCCAATTGGCCATTAATTTAAGTCCCATCTTCTCAAGGTGGACTTTCATCTTTGGTTAGCTCAATTACTTTACCAGCGAGTCTGTCATGTTGTCTGCGGAGTCTACTCTTTGTATCTTGACATATTTCTTTTCGAGGTAGTTGTGTATGATATGGAACCGTCGCTTAATGTGTTTTGATTTCTGATGAGATCTTGACTTTTTAGTAAGTGTTATGGTTCCATTGTTGTCACAATAAAGTGGTATGGCATCCGATGTCATAACCTCAAGCTCCGTGATGAACTTCTTGAATCAGAAGTCTTCTTTTGCAGCATCCGAAACAGCGATATATTCAGCTTCTGTGGTTGAATTCGCTATGATGGATTGCTTGAAACTCTTCCAGCTGACTGCGCCATCATTGCATGCGAACACATATCCTAATGTAGACTTTCTATCATCAGGATCAGACATAAAGTCTGAAGCAGCATACCCCTCGACTCGCAACTCAAAAGCTTTTCCAAAGATCAAAAACAAATCTTTAGTTTTTCTCAAGTACTTAAGCATATTCTTCACAACTATCCAGTGCTCCTCGTCTGGATTCGACTGATATCTGCTCATGACACTTACAGCAAGGGCAATATCAGGTCAAGTATATAGCATGACATATATGAGGCTCTTTATGATTGAGACATAAGGAATTCTACTCATACGTTGAACTTCCTCAGATGTGGTCGAACACATCATCTTGGAAAGACGAATACCATATCTAAGAGATAAGAGTCCTCTTTTAGAGTTTTCTATGTTGAATTTTTTCAGCACTTTCTCTATGTACAGTTTTTATGAGAAGTCTAGCATCTTTTTGGATCTATCTCTATAGATCTTTATTTCAAGAATATAGGATACTTTCTCTAGATCTTTCATGAAGAATTTTTTAGACAATCATTTTTTGACCGATGTCAGCATAGAAATATTATTCTCAATGAGAAAAATATCATCCACATACAATATGAGGAATGCTATTGCACTCCCACTGATCCTCTTATATACACAAGGTTTTTTTTCGTTTTTGACGAAATCAAACTATTTGATTGCTTCATCAAAATGAAGATTTCAATTTCGAAAAGTTTGCTTTAATCCTTATATGGATCTTTGCAGCTTACAGATTGGGTGATCACCATCATCTGATTCGAAATCCAAATGTTGTTCCATATAGATATCTTTCTCGACATATTCATTCAAGAAAGCAGTTTTTACATTTATCTGCCAGATTTTATAAGCATAATAAGCTGCAATAGCAAATAGAATGTTGATGGATTTTAGCATAGCTACGGATGAGAAGGTTTTCTGATAGTTAATGCCTTTACGCTGACTATAACTTTTTACCACGAGCTTAGCTTTATAGATCTCTATTTTATCATCGGCATCTATTTTTCTTTTGTAGATCTATTTACATCCAGTGGATACTATATCTATTGGGTATAAAATACCCCCAACCGAAGTTTGTAAAAGACCGACCCTTTCAGGACTTTTCTGGCTTCCGATCTTGTGTGGCATCTTTTTGAACCCCCTCGACCGTCCGAGCTTCCATAATACCATTCGGACTTCTCCGACAATGAGCTTCTCCATTCGTCTACCGGGTCGCTCCAAAGGCTCTCCGAGCTTCACTATCAGTCGATCTTCTACAGTGATCAACTACTCTCCGAATCCCTTCCAGACTTCTTTAGGCCACGGACGACCCTACTCCGAACTTCTTCCGAACTTCGTCAATATCCGAGCTTCTCCGACAACGAGATTCCTAGAGTAACCAGACTCCATCCAAGTTTCTACGACGGTCGACCGCCTTTCGGATTCCACCCGAGCTCTTGCAAGAGTCGAACTTCTACAGCAGGCAGTCTACTCCGAACTCCTACTGCAGGCGGTCTACTTCGGATATCTACTCCTGATCTCAGACGAGCTTCTACAATGGGACAGGCTCCATCGACCAGATCACTACTCCGAGCTTCCACGACAACCGATCTTCGACCAAGCTTCTATAATAAGCGGCTTCCTTTCAGCCTTCTGCAAGAATCGGGTTCCGTCCGAATTTTCATAGCGGATGGATTCCGGATGAGCTTCTACAACAGATGGGCTCCAGCAGCTGGATTTCTACAGCGGCCGATCGCCTCCGGTGTCTGTCGAACCTCCCCAGCCATCAACCTTCAATAGCGTCAGCCAGACTTCAACAACGCCATCCAGACTTCCACAGGATCCCCAGACTCCTCCAGCGGACGAACCTCCCCCAATGCCATCCGAAGTCCACCATCGGCCGACCCTCTGCCAGATTCTTCATGAAACCGGATTTCTCCAACAGAAAGTTCCCGTTCGAGCTTCTACAGCAGATGATTCCCGCCTGCAGCATCAGTGCTCTAGGCACCCAACAACAGTAGACCCCACACAACTTTGAAAACATCCGAGCTTCTCCTAGATCGACGAGATAGAGAGCCATTCCGCTCTATCAGACATCCCAACCAAACTTCAGCCGACAGATCCGAACTCTCTGGCAAGTCACGACAATGGCCACTACCCTACTCCACTCTCTGCAACGGATTCCGCGTGGCTCCACTCTCTGGCAAGTTGCGACAACGGACACCATTTCACTCTCCGTAACAAACTCCACGTGGCCCTGAACGGCCCCTGACGCCACTACTCTCCGTAACAAACTCCACGTGGCTCTGAACGGCCCACTACCAGGCGGTTACAGATGTCGCTGTCAATCAGTTACGCTCTCCGTCTATAAAAAGAGACCCTCAGATACGTTCTTCTCTAAGCTCTAAACTCTATCTCGAAATTTTGCTAAAATTTCCATTCGAGCACTCCATTTCTGTTGAAGCAGAGTACTGACTTGAGCATCGGAGGGTCTTGCCGGAGCACCCCCAACTCCAGTTTAGACTTCCCTTGCAGGTCCCGGCGGTGGCCGCGGTCATCTCAGCTCCAGCTTCTCCGACTTCGGCAGAATTCTGCACCAACAATATCCTTGGGTGGATCCATTAAGATCCATACTTAATTTGAGTGCATTGAATTAATTTTTGACTTCATCGCATCTAATTATTTCTCGAAATCGATGTCAGACATCACTTCGTCAAAGATATTAGGATCATCACCATGATCTTTATCTTCCACAAGAAATATTTTCTCTACTTCCTCCGTAAGCATATCCATGTACCTTTTAGGAGGATGGGAGATCCTGCTAAATTTACGGGGTGGTGGAGGAACATCAACTACTGGCTCATGAACAATGGGTTCTTAAGGATCCATTGCTCTTTGCTCTTTAGAGATTTTTTTAAGCTCAACTGACCTCCCACTGCCACCATCCTGGATAAACTATTTTTTTAGAAATATGATGTTCTGACTCACAATCACATTGTGATCTTGTAGAAAATAGTAGTATCCTATTGATTTTTTTGAATATCCAATAAAATGAGCTATTACAGAGCTATCCTCTAATTTATTAGCCATTTGTCTCATAGA
The DNA here is from genome assembly GCF_000442705.2 of Elaeis guineensis. Classification (NCBI taxonomy): domain Eukaryota; kingdom Viridiplantae; phylum Streptophyta; class Magnoliopsida; order Arecales; family Arecaceae; genus Elaeis; species Elaeis guineensis. The sequence goes on along the minus strand of NC_026005.2, from coordinate 37,993,172 downwards.
TCGGACATCCTCAAGTCTTAAGATAATTTAGACTCAGCTTGTTATCGTATCATATCTCATATGATGTGGTAAAAATGGATTTTGATAAAACCCTATTCAATAAATAAATTGTAGTTAATAAGGCATATCCCCAAAGATATAAGGATAAATCAGTGAAGCTCATCATGGATCTGACCATATCTAATAGAGTCATATTTTTTCTTTCGGATATTTCGTTGATTTGAGGTATTCCAAGAGGAGTCTATTGAGACACTATACTGTTGTCCTTAAGATATCTCAGAAATTTTTGATTAAGGTATTAATCTCCTCGATCAGATCGAAAAATTTTAATGAGTTTGCCTGTTTATTTCTCTCTTCATTTCTGAATTTTTTGAACTTTTGAAAGGCTTCAGATTTGTGTTTTATTAGATACACATATATCTACTGTGATAGATCATCAGTAAAGATGATGAAGTTGATATAACTATCTTTGACCTGCACATCAAATGGCCCACACACATCGGTGTGTACTAGGGCAAGTAGCTCGGTGATCCTTTTCCCATATCCCACAAAGGATAACTTGGCCATATTTTTTGAGTGCAACATTCACAAACTGGGTGTAACTCTAAATCAAAAGAGCTAAGGATCCTATCTTTTTTTCAGTTTGTTTATCCTATCCTTTTCAATATGGTCTAGTCTATAATGCCGCAAGTATTTTTAGTTAATTTCATCTCTGGATCTTTTTTGTCTTACAGCACTCACATTTGCTCGTTTAAATTCACATTCGCATCAACATGCAAGTGATAAAGACAATTAAAAGATCACGTGCAATCAATTTATTTCGTAAATAAATAGAACAAAAATCTTTATTGAAATTAAAATTAAAACTATCCTGTACTAGCATAGATATGGAAATCAAATTCCGACTAGCTATAGGAATAAAATAACAGTCTTTCAAATCTAATCTAAATTTTGACAGTAATCGAAGAGGATAAGTGCCAACGGCTTCTGCAGCAATTTTTGCTCCATTATCGATCCGAAGAATCATATCATCTTTCCTCAATCTCCTATTTTTTATTAGACCCTGTATTGAAGTACCTATATGAGCATTCGAATCAGAGTCCAATATCTAACTAGAAGTAGAAGAAACTGTAAGATTAGATTCCATTACGAGCATACCTTCTGAAGGTTTGTCATCTTTTTTGATCTTCAGACTTTTCAGGTAGAGTGGACAGTTCTTTCTCCAATGGCCGTCAGCATCGTAGTGGAAATATTTTCTGTTTGCTTCAGCCTTCTTCGGAACGTCCTTCCTTGGCTTGCTTTCTTTCTTTTGCTTCTTCGCGGATTTACTCTTCTTCTTCCAACTAGACTCTCTTGGATGAAGAAGTCCGCTCCATAGTGAGAATAGTGTCCCTTAAACTCTTTAAGGTTCCCTCAAGTAGTGACCAACATGTTGATCAGTTCGGATATAGTGCAATCCAGTTTGTTCATATGAAAATTTACAATAAATTGATTATATGAACTTGTAAAGGATTGAAGGATCAAATCTATTTGCAATTCTTTTTGCATATCAAGTCCGAGCTTTCCAAGCTCCTCAATGTCTTTGATCATTGTCATATAGTACTCATGGACTGACTGTCTTTTGCGCATTTTCAGATTGAAGTATCTTAGACACTTCGAAGCATGCTGTGCGGCTCTGCTCACCATAACTCTTGTAGGTGAGTGATCATAGTCCTGACAATGGGCATATGCTCATGTTGGCTCAACAACTTGTTTGACATGGAAGTCAGTACATAGTACTTAATCCGACTGTCTTCATCTGTCCACTTTTCATATGCTGTTCTTTGCTCAACAGTAGGACGGTTTGGTAAAATTAGAAGTTTCTGATCAAGTACATGACCTAATTTTTCAGAAGTCAGGACAATTCTGAGGTTTTTAAGCCAGTCTTTAAAATTGGTTCTGGTCAAACGATTGAATTTAAAGATGCGGACTAGAGGGTTTGAAGCTGACATGGTGTAACTGCGAGAGTAGAGATTCAAGTTAGACTTTTGTACTTTAAATTTATATTTGCTCTAGGGCCTTAAGAAGCAAACAATGACTCCTATTATTTTTTCGGATCCCTATACTCCCTGGGTGGGAAGCGAAAATCCTAACGTGACATCTGGATTTCTAGTGGATGATGCGGTCCCACCGATGTCATGTACCTTATCTAACAGTTATTGGTAACACGCACATCGATGTGTAGACAACTCTTTGTCCAGATACTTCTCTAAGCATGTTGCAGCAACTTAGTCTCTAAGTTATGTGGGCTCACCTAATAGTTGTTGACTACACTCCTTAGTTAAATCCGATCCATCATTTACAAGCAGGTGCAAAGCTATCATTGGATCTCTTACCTAACAATTATTGAGCCCCATCCCATTTTTATCCTGGAGCAACTCTTTGCTAATAGAGTGGTTGCATATTTTCGGTACAATTGAACCACTATGATCAGTCGAAAACAATCAACACCAGTATCACGTCCGCACATCTACAATAGTGGAAGACTTATGGACTTAATATTTATGGAGAGGTTTGGCTTTAGGTCTCATCTAATCAGTCATCATATGATCGATCTAACTGGCATGGGCTAAACCAAACCGTCAAGCAATCTTTCAAATTGGCTAGGTCAGTGAAGATTGGTGGGTCCAACCTTTGCTTTCTTTAGACACCAATAAATTAGCTAGGTCGGTGAATGGAACCAATTAAATAACCATCTCTCAATTACTTGCTTTAGACATCAATAGGTCAATTAGTTAAATAGGTTAGCTTAAGCAAATCAGGCTCAAGCCATCGAGTCGAATTATGTTCTTGGGTTAATTGATTCTACATATGGGATTTAATCGATTTAATCAATAATAATTGTATGATCTTAAAACTTAATTGACTTAACTCTAATCAATATTTGATTCGGTTTGATAAATTACTTAATCGAATTAGACCCATTATGTTCAAATCAAAAATTCTAGATGCAATCAATTACATGACTTAATTTTTGATTTTTCTATGACCAAAATCCTTATGCATAAATACAAATTTTAGATTCTAAAATTAAATTTTAGATCTAAATTTTTTTTGCATGAAAGATAAGTTTTAAACCATGAAATTAATTTTCAGATTTAACATACAAGTATATATCTCATATATGTATGTAAAATTCAGATCTAAACAAAAATTCAGATCATAACATGATATCATATATCTCATATACAAATCATGAATTATATTGAAATTAATTTTCAGACCTAAATATGCAATCATACATCTCATATATGAATCACAAATCGGATTATAATAATTTTCAGATTTATACGTATATCTATATATCACATATACATCCACTAGAATCATATATAGAACAAATTTCAGATCTATACATACATTCATATATCGAATATATAAACTGAAAATTAAATCTAAAATAAATTTCAGATTCAAAGTAATTATCTATACATTTCATGTATTAAGAAAATTCAGATTTTGAAACTCTTTTCAAAACATATATATCAGTTTCATGCATATGAAATCCGTGGCTCTGATACTACTGTTGGAATTTCATGTAGGGGCATGCATGTATGTTTTAAAATTTTTCTTTTCTAAACAACGCAACGAAATAGAAAATTAAAATATCTTTTAATTTAAATCATGTATGCATAAAATATTGAACACAAAAATTTACTTCATATGCTGAAATTGAACACATGCTGAAATTAAATATGTGATCGAATCACATACCTATTTCACAATTTTTTTTTTCAAATTTGGATCTGAAAGAAGGTAAGCTCTCATTTAGCCGTGCAAGTGTCCGGCCTCTACAGCTATCCACTCAGGATCAGTCTGAATAGTTTTCTATAGTGTTGATCTTTTTTTTTCAAGAACGATCACCTTGCGAATCTAAACGAAGTCTGAATCGCGATCAACTCTTTGATTCTTTTCTTGATCTTTTTTTTTTCTTCTCTTGCTCTTCTTTTCTTGATTATGAAGCAATCAAGGTCTGAAAATCAGCAAGCAAGGAGAGACACTCAAACACCTTTTGGGCATGGAGATGGAGGACGTCCAAGCTCCTTTGGGCGTTGGAACCAAAGGGAGAAGAGAGGGAGGCATGGGAGTTGATGGAAATCTCATCCTAAGAGCTTTGGAGAAGGTCCATTTAAATAGGCAAAAGGTTTGAATCTTATTCAAAATCAAAGTCTCTTAATATAAGTTCTACTTGCATTAGAAATTCTTATAGTCTTGGATATTTGATCCCCTTTAGGAGATCCATAATGCATCAACTATTGGAGCTTTTTCACTGACTTTTTCATATGCCACATGCGGCCTAGGGGATGCCCTATGCTGGTCTTACGTGCCCTCTTTCATATGGGTACGTCTAACTTGATCAAATCAAGTGGCGCTCAAATGCAAACAATCAAGGAATTTGATCAAGGGTTTGAACTCTCAATGCATACGATCCAACACCTTAGGCATCCAACAATTGAAGCCCAATAAATCTAATTCATTTAGATTATTAATAGGTAATTAATTTGAATTAATCTTATCAAATAAGTAATTCAAGTGCAAAGAGAAAATTGGATTCAATCGTGTGCTAGCAAGGTTATCCTGAATCTTAAACTCAATTGAGACTTCATAAGTCCAATTGCTTATTTCAGGTCTAATCTTTTTGTTGTATGATCCCATAGGTTCAATTCTATCTGGTAGTGAGATATACTATCATCTCATAGTATGATTGAAATTCTTTTTAATAGATCGGAACGGTTTCACTCTAACTTATCAAGGATTGTCGATCCTGAGCAATCCTAGTGAGCTCTCATAATCCATCAGTGACATCTAGCAGTATGTAGTGACAATCTAGTAGAACCGAAAAAGAACCTCAAGGTGTAGTTCACATATGATGCAGTCCTCCTATCGTGAGTCTTGACTAGATGACAGGTCATGGATAAATCGTCAAACCTCATCATCAGTCATATGATAATTCGATTAGCTCAAGTCTAATTGTGATTCTCATAGAAATTTTTTTTTATTAATCACACTGCTGTGGTCACAGACTTTCGAATTTAGCTTCTCAAATCCAATAGGACTATTCTCTATCAAGGTCGATAGATTTCATCTAGATACGCATCTTACTTCTACAGTGGACCAACTGTCGTTAACATCTATTACAAGATTTCAATGAGGTCATTTATGTATCAGTCAAACTCCAACAGCTTTATTACGAGCAATTGTGCCATCGTAGGTCAAAGAATTATTCACACAACTACAGCATCAAGATGATCACTGACGATCGAGTAGAAATTCAAGTGATCTATCGTATGGTAACGCTTAGTATTAGTTGTTCTCTAACAACTGTTCGTACTCGTCGCTCAGTGTCTCTATACTATAGACCAGAGACTCATCTATTTCGAAGAAAGCGATCTGTGCATCGGTCTATCCAGATAGATCACCGTCCTTATGATGATATTATAATTGGGAGCATTTAAGAATTATATACATGCTTCTAATTTTCAACATTTTGAGAATATGTATCGAAAGATTAATTCCATGAATGATTCAAAGATACATCACACTTAAATGAAAATAAAATATTTTTTTATTGATCAAATCGATGTATTAAGTACAAAATTGTGTCCTAGATTTATTACAATGTGGCAGTCAGATTGGCTTCTAGGCCATACATCTAATTACTTCAAGTGCAATCAATGAGGTGTCAACAAGAAGAGGCCTAAAACCTAGTTGGTACATGTTATCATAAAATGTGATGCGTAGCAAATAGCGGTTTAAATGATTCCCAGTAGCTTGATGAATCGGCTTGATTATTCCATAATAATCAGATGTGAATCCAAATTAAGTTCTTGATAACCTTATGGGATCTAATTTGAATTCTTTATATAGAATTGGATTTCTTTGATGGGTTTCGATGGTACAGCTGAGTGCACTGGTGTCTAAAATTTTCATTCAAAATACCTTAGCATATCAAAACCCTAAGGCCCAGGATATCTTGATAATAGCAATCAAGGTATAACCATACAAGAAGTAATAGGAAGCATACCTATTAAATTTTGATTTGGTGATAAATTATTTCCACTGAGCGCCCAAGTGTTTGCTCTCCAACGGCGATCCACACAGGAATCGATCCAAGGATAACGCTCCTCCTTCATCTTGCTTCAATAGTTCTAATCCTTAGAACTCGATCGGCCACCAATCGATCAGACTCTCTTTCAGACTTGAGTTTGGACCTCTCGAAATCTCCTATTGGACTTGACCACCACCTTCAGGATCTCTTAAACCCTTGGAACTATTAGGAATAGGCTTGTCTTAAAAAAACAAGTCTTGTCCTAAAACCTAGAGTTGCAAGAGAAGGAGAGAGAGAGTGGATAGGGTTGTCTGGATTGAACGAATAACCCAATCTACTGCCCCCTATTTATAAAACCAAAAGGGGCGTCAAATGAGAAGTCACGCCTCAATCTAAATGCCATATCAAGTTTCTATATCAGTTATTTGAGAGTCTTCAAGTAGAAGGACTCGCTACAGATACATCGATTTACTCCTCACACGCGCGCCATCAGAGAGATGCATTTGGCGTCTCTTCATAATTCAGATTAATCCAGATCTTGACATGTAGAAAAAGGATTCAAATCTGAATGTAGATAACCTGATAAGGAAAGAGGAGACGCCTCTTTTTGCCCAAAGCAGAAGGACTCTTCACGCAATTCTTCACGTGAAGATCTTATCGCGTGTGTGCACACCCAATAAAGGGTGTCATAGGCGTCCCTTCATTTATCTGTTAATTTCCAAATAAATCACATGGAATTAGCATTTAAATCTGATCCAACGAGGAAAGAAATAAGATAAATATGGCGCTTGCAACTCCTTAAAATATGAGTCTTCGCATCTTTTCACGCGATCGAAAACATGACGTGCTCGCGCCTCACCTTATTAGGCATCCCATGCCTTAACAGAAGGTGCTTTCATCCTTTGAAAAGAGTGCCAAGAAGGTTCAATGGTTGATCAACAAGCCATATAGGTATGAGTCCCAAAGCAGGACTTTGGTCCTTTTGCACGCCAAAAAGAAGTGGACGTGCGCCCCTTCTCAACCAGCGCCAAGAGTCCATAACTAAATGGACTCTTGGTTATATGGCGTGGAGGAGGCTTGAGGTGCCCCACTTTAGGCTGTCTCTAGGTGGCTCGACCTAACCCAAATACTTATCAAATTGGGTTAGTCAATTAGCAAGGATTGAGATCAAATCTGATCTCCTAAGGAGCTAGGGTTAGCCACACGTGCTAGCATGCTCACCGGCTATCCGATTGAATCCAAAACTTATATCAACCATATCAAATGGTTCGTTGGCCAATTTCCTAACGTGTGTGATCCATTGGGTTCCACATCCAGCCAGCAGTAAGTTCGGATGCAAGTTGACCTAATTTGATGAGAATTTCTAATCGATTAAGGTCCAAATCCTATCGATTCGAGTTCAGTAATTAGAATCCTGTCTAATTGGTGATCAAATTAAACTCTTTAATTCGATCAAACCTATAAATTAAGATTGATGTCTAGCAACGTATCATGACTATCTAGAAAATGTGAAATTTGATTTTTAACCAAATGTATCCTTCAGTAGCAAGTTATCGTGCAATTCAATCTTTCGATCAATCTTGCATTCTGAATATATTCATGAGTATGGAATCATGTCAAATTCAAATATATATATTCATATCATTTTTCTATCAATCAGTGATGACTCCAATGATGAAGCATTAGAAATTTTTTCTAATCTCCATAATGCTTTTTGGCCAAAAGACTTTTTTGAATCATTTAGAGATGAAAATTCACAGGATGCCATCTCCTCTTATTAGGAGTGATTGATTCCTTGTTGATTGACTCACAATCTTCATACACACTCCATATCCAGAACATCTTGTACATGTCTTAATGTTATATTTGGACATGAACCAAAATATGGGTTCATGTGCATAAGATTCCATGGTGATCTCAGGTGTAAGGATCACTTGCATAACTCCCACTTAGAGAACCATCTTTTGATATGCAAGTAAGGTTTCATAAGATATTCTCTGTTGGCGAGTCAATTTAGTGAACTCATTCCTTAATGAGCACCCATATCCTTGAATTAGTGTCACATAAGTGGTCTGTGAAATCAGCCATCCTCCCTATCGAGCATACATAGGATGTGTCAGTCTATCCGAAATATTGACCTCCGACTCAATGTTCCTACGATTAGGAATATTTAGGATTAAAATTTTAGGATTTTAGATTTCACAGGCATGAACTCTTCATTGGTCCTAAAACTATTGTCTTAATCTATGGGGTTCATCATAATCTTAAATATAATAAGATGCGGCTAAAATGATGAATCAATGTCTTATTTTATTAACAAATAAAAAATATCATTACATGAGTTGGAAGTTTACAAAAAAAATTTCATCGCATCACTCATGCAATTAGTTTGTAGGATACTCTTCTTTCAATCTCCTATTTATTCTAAAGTCAATCGACTTTGTATTTCAATCCCATACAATCAAGATGACGATCAAATAGCTGCTGTGGTATGGCCTTAGTAAATGGATCTGCTATATTGTTCTTAGTATCCATTCATTCTAGGATAACATCTTGTTTTTCTATAATTTTTTGAACGAGATGGAAGCATTTGAGGATGTGCTTGGATCTTTGATGAGACTTAAGTTCCTTGGTTTAAATAATGGGACCAGTGTTATCACAATAGAGTGGCACTGATCCTTCAATCTCAGGAACGACTCCTAATTTCATGATGAACTTTATCCAGACATCTTTCTTAATGGCTTCACTAGCAGTGATGTACTCTGTCTCAGTGGTTGAGTTAGATACTGTCTGCTGCTTGGAACTCTTCCAACTCACTACTCCACCATTTAGGGTAAACACATATCCTGATATTGACTTGCTATCATCAGGATTAGATTGAAAACTAGAATCTATATATCCCTCTAGTTTCAACTTTGATTCACCTCCATACATTAGAAAAACATCTTTAGTCCTCCTTAGGTACTGAAGAATGTTTTTCACAGCTTTCCAATGATCCTCATCTGGATCAGTCTAAAATCTGCTAGCTATGTATAAAGCATAAGCTACATCAGGCCTGGGATATAGCATGGCGTACATTATTGATCCCACAGCCAAAGCATAAGAGATTTCACTCATTCTCTTCCTCTGATGTTTTAGGACATATTTTCTTGGAGAGATGCATGCCATAACTTACAGGCAGGTAACATCTTTTACTTGCCTCTATGTTGAACCTCTTCAACACGAGATTTATGTATCGAAACTGAGACAAGCCTAGCACCTTCTTAGATCTCTCTATAGATCTTTATATCCAGTATATCGGATGCTTCACCTAAATTTTTCATGAAAAATTTATTTGATTGTCAAATTTTGATCGATTGTAATATTGGGATATTATTCCTAATGAGTAATATGTCATTAATATGTAGAATCAAGAAGACAATAGCACTCTCACTTGTCTTTTTATACACACATGGTTCATCCTTATTTTTGATGAAATCAAACTCTGACTGTCATATGAAAATGGATGTTCCAACTCGAAGCCTGTTTCAATCCATAGATAGTTTTCTTCAGCTTGCATACTTGATTTATCCTCCCACTTGAGATAAATCTCTCTGGCTGAGTTATAGATTTTTTCCTCAAGATTACTGTTGAGGAAAGCGATTTTGACATCTATCTGTCAGATCTCATAGTCGTAGTATGCAGCTATAGCAAGCAAAATTCACTTGTCTTTGTCTGAAATCCTTCACCACCAACCTAGCTTTGTAGGTTTCCATTTGACCATTTGCTTTGATCTTTTTCTTGAAGATTCACTTGCACCCTATTGGGGTCACACCTTCAGGCACATTAACCAAGGTCCACACTTGATTGGTATACATAGAGTTCATTTTGGATTTAATGGCTTCCAGTCATCTGTCTGAGTCTTTACTTATGACAGCTTCCGAATAGGTTAGTGGTTCATCATCTTTAATGATATTGATCGTATTGTCATTTTTAATGACAAAATCATATCTTAGAGGTGTTTGACGCACTCTATCTGATCTTTGGAGAGGTGTGTATAGTAGATGTACCTCATCCTTGGATACTTCTGATTGAGGATCTCCTTGTGGTCCAACCGCAGGTATTTCTGGATCGGTTTGTAGGTCCTGAACTTCTCCAAGTTCAATATTTCTCCCACTGCCTCTTTGGATGAATTTATTTTTTAAGAAAGTGGCATGCCTGCTAACAAATACCTTTTATTCAGTAGGGTGGTAGAAGTAGTATCCATTAGTTTTTTTAGGATACTCTACAAACCTGCATTTGTCTGTCTAGTACTTAGCTTATATTCGAAGATATTTCTGACATACGCAGGACAGCCTTAAATCTTAAGATGTTAAAGATTCGGTTTTTTTTCTTTTCATATCTCATATGGAGTATTAGTCACATATTTTGAAAGCACTCTATTTAATATGTATATGGCAGTCTTTAGGGTATATCTTCAAAATGATATTGGAAGATCTATAAAGCACATCATGGACTGCACCATATCCATCAAAGTGTGATTTCTTCTTTCTGCTACATCATTTAGTTGTGGTGTATAAGTAGGGGTCCATTCAGAGTGAATACCTTTAGCTTTAAGATCAAGAAATTCACTAGATGAGTATTCTCTTTTTTGATTAGATCGAAGAATCTTGATACGTTTTTCAGTTTATTTCTCGATCATACTTTGATGCTTTTTAAACTTATCAAAGGTTTCGGATTTATGTTTTATAAAATACACATCCGAACCTTGATAGATCATCTGTAAAGGTAATAAATTAGGAGTACTCTCTTTTGGTCTGAGTTGTCATCGATCCACATACATCTAAATATACTAGGACTAATAGCTCCCTTGCCCTCTCTCCATGTCCAGAGAATGGAGTCTGGTCATCTTATCGATGAGACAAGATTCACAAATTTTCAATGATTCATAATTATGTGGGTCAAAGAATTTTTCTTTGTATAACTTATTTATCTTTGACTCATTAATATGACTAAGACGGCAATGTCAGAGATATGTGATATTCGCATCTTCTCTCTTTCTTTTCATATTTTTTTCAATATGAAAAATATTTTTATTGAGTGCAAGAATTAGAAGATTGTTATCACTACAATCACTGCCATAAATTTCATTAGAAAAAAATGGAGCAACCATTGCCTATTAACTTTATTGCATAATCTTATTTTAATAATAAAGGTACAGAAATAATATTTCTAATGATCTTAGATATGTAATAACAGTTTTTTAATTCTAAAGTCTTGTTCGAAGGCAAATTAGCATACAAATTCCTATAGCCTTTGCATTAATAAACTCTCCACTTGCATCGAAAAGCTCGAGATTATCTCTTTTTAGTCTTTTGATTTTCTATAGTCGCTGCAATGAATTGCAAATATGCGATCTAGAGGTGGTATCCAATACCCAAGTATCAAAAGTCTGAGGTATTCAATGAAAAATAGGTCTGTATCATATACACATCTTTCGGTGCAACACTTGCATGCTGCTTCAAGCTTGTAAGGTAATTCTTGTAATTATTCTTTCAATATTCTAACTTGCCATAAAAATAACAGGTAATATCCGTGGGGATATCTTTGGCCTTCTTATTTTTGAAAGCATTATCATTGACCGAACCAGGATCAGAAATTTTCAGAACATAGGAGACCTGTGCGAATCTAATTCGCAAGTCCCTCAACTAGTTTATATAGTTCAGACTGGTCAATATATTTTCATCTATGATGTTATGCAGTGAGAGTAAAGTTGCTATAGTGCAGAATAAAATCTACATAGATTAAGAACAATAGTATAAGCAGACCACTCATATTTGACATGCATAACTAGATGAGGTCTTTTATCTAAGTCTTCCATTATTTTATTGGATACCATAGTCCTCATCTATGTTAAGCGAGAAATCCTAATCTGATTTCTTAATGGGGTTGAGATCCTAATTTCTCAATGAAGCCTTATGGATGTCACAACAAACTCCAATGAGTTCAAAGATAGAAAATTCTTTTCAATTGCATCTTATGCAATTCTTAACATAATCCTTGCCTCTAAAATACTTGTAGCCTTGTGGATATTACAACAAACTACGGTGTTTTAGTTAAGGCAGATCCTTCATTTTCATATAGTCACATCTGAAAAATACTGCTCTTATGAATATCACAACAAAGTAACATATTCAAAATATGCTGTAAGCATCTAGTATGTATCAAGACAATCCCACATCAATCTCCATAGTAAGTCTTGTGGATACACAACAAATCTACTACGATTTTTGATAGGATATTGGCGAAGGCATATGTAGTGATTTTAACACTTAGTGTCTCTGATTCAGACTGAATTAATCTAATTGGTCAGGTAAGTATAAGATTGATGGGAGGCTTCCGTTGCTTTCCTTAGACACCAACAAGTTGGTCAGGTAAGCAAACGGTCCTAATTAAATAACCACCGTACTAGTATACTTTTCTAGACACCAATTGATCAATTACTGTTGAACTCGGATCGCATTTGGTTTTTTATCACTATGACTTAATATAATTTTTAAGAGGGCTTTATGGTCTCATGCACATCCTATTTAATATATTCACATTGGTACCAAAATATGTTGTGCCATGTGTGAATCATATATCTTACGTTAAAGCATCTAAATAGATCTTTAAGATTGATTAGGGTTCGGATGTTCAATTGGACTCATCTCATGACCCAAGTTGAACCAATTCGAAATCCTAGGTAAACACAATCTAGATTATATTTCATAACGATGCATAATCATACTCAAGCAAAAATATGATCATAATCATGACATTATGCATCTAAACATATCTCTAAGATAATTCTAGGTTTGGATGTTCAATTAGTCTCAATTTTTGGGCTGACTTGAACCAAACCAAAACCCTAGCTTGATCATATTCAAGACCACATTCCAACTTTTGATTGTATTAATTAAGGTAGGCTCTGATACCACTGATGGATTTCGATGGCGCACCTGAGTGCATAGGTGTTTAAAATTTTCATTCAAAATACCTTAGCACACCAAAATCTTAAGGCCCAGGACACCTTGATAAGCAATTAAAGTATAACCATACAAGTAATAGGAGATGTTGGTGCAAAAATCCGCCTGCGCCGGAGAAGCTGGAGTTGAGGAAGCCGCGGTCGCCGCCGGGACCTGCAAGGGAAGTCTAAACCGGAGGTGGGGTTGCTCCGGCAAGACCCTCCGACGCTCAAGTCAGTTCTCTGCCTCAACAAGAATGGAGTGCTCGAACGGAGAATTTAGCAGAGTTTTGAGATAAGGCAAAAGAGCTTAAAGAATAACGTATCTGAGTCCCCCTTTTATAGGCGGGGGAGGCACCGGACTGATGGCGACGTTTGTAACCGCCTGGTAGTGGGCTGCCCATGATCAGGGGAATTGATTGCGAAAGATCAAGGAGCAGACACGTGGCCATCATCATGGCCCGCCACATAAGGCCTGTTGTAGGTAGTGGAGCGGCGTCCGTTACTGCTGGTTGTCAGCGAGTAGTGGGATCGTGCAGCACCTGCCGCAGGGAGCGGAGCAACATCATAGCTGTTGACACAGCCTGTCAGAGGGTAGTGGGATCGTGCAGCACCTGCCGCAGGGAGCGGAGCAACATCATAGCTGTTGACACAGCCTGTCAGAGGGTAGTGGGATCGTGCAGCACCTGTCGCAGGAGGAGGTGGAGCCGCGTGGAATCCGCTACAGGAAGTGGAACAAGATCATGGCAGTTATTGTTATCTGCCAAGGGACACGGATCTGTTGATCAAGGCTCGGCAGTAGTCGGAGTTCGGCCTTTGTAGGAGTCCGGGAGGAGTCCCCCTTTCGGACGAGGTCGCAGGTGGAGTAGGGATCCGGACGGAGCCACCCTGCTGTTGATGGAGGAGCCCGGCTCCCGTAGGAGTCCAGGCGGAGCCGTTCTACTGTTGATGGAGGAGCCCGGCTCCCGTAGGAGTCCGGGCGGAGCCGTTCTGCTGTTGATGGAGGAGCCCGGCTCCCGTAGGAGTCCGGGCGGAGCCGTTCTGCTGTCGATTTCGGCTGCGGGTAATTTATACCCAACACCAGTCCCCCTACTTTCGAGTTTGAATTTCAAGCGAAGGAAGTATGCAGAGAGAGATGTGCGCAGCCGGAATCGTCCCTTCGAATCCTGCGCACTGCCGCCCCTATTAAATGCGCGCACGTCAGAGTCCGCTTTTCGGTGAAGGTGACTTGAAAAGTCTTTTCGGAACCCCCGCTGAAACGCGATCTTAAGCGTCGCTTTGCGGGAATTCGTGAGCGGTCAACCCTCGATGGCGGTGAAGGGGATAAGCGCGCCACGCGGCACACCTTAGTTGGCCCAGGAATACCCGCCGCCATAACTGCGCCAGGATCCATCGGCTATTTAAACCCCTCGGCCCCTTCGTAGCTTCATTCTGGCGTTGTTCTTTCATCTGAGAGCCCTGCTTCCCTCGCCCCAGTCCCTGTCTCCTTCCCTTAAACCATGTTATCTACTTGGGAGGCTGTCCTCGAGGGAATTCTTAGGGTTTGGAGGAAAGAGAAGGAGAATGGCGGCCGGTGAGAATCTCCGTCGCTCTAAAGGGAGCCCAAGGAAGAATTCCTTCAACAACAGGGGTTTAATAACGGGGGCTGTCGGGGAAGCTATTCTGCCTGCGAGTCTCGGGGCAGCAAGGCGGGGTGATACCGGTCAAGAGGGCAGAATAGACGTCACAAGCCATGACGGGATCCTTGACGCCGTCGGGGCCGAGAGACCAGAGGCGGTCGACATTGACGGTGGGGCAGTAGAACTTGTTGCGGGGGCGGTGGAAGTAACGCATGCTGACCTTGCCGGAGTGTCTCGGGTGGCGGCCGTCGTTGCCCCCTCCGCCTCCGGGGATTTACCCCACCCCTTTTCTGCCAAGGTTGGGACTTCGGGAACAGAATGAGGCGAGATGGGCGAGAGCTGTTACACGCACTGGAGAATGCGATTGAGAAGGATAGAGACAGAGTTCGTAGCTCGGAGCGGTCTCCGGTTCGTCCTGCCCGAACCGTGCCCGCGATACGTGCGATGACGTGTATCTTCTTTTTTCCTGACCCACCGGGTCCTGTAATGTGTATTTCTGTTAAATGAAAAAGTAATTTCAGTACCTTGTTTGCATCTTGTGTTAAATAGTTGTCTGCCGGACTTCTTCGTTTTTCTTTCGTTCTCTTTGTCTGTGTTACGTTGTTCCAAGGTCGTCGGCGACTTTTTCAGTTCACGTGGGGTCGTCATTTGCCGAGCTCCTTTTCGGTTTTTGTGCCGTTCGGGGATACCCACTTGTCGGGTTCGCCCGGATTCTTCTCCGCTGAAGTCGGGGCTAAGTTCGGCTCCCTTGATAGTCCGAACGGAGAAGCCCTCCGGGAGTTGGAGTAACTCGATTCTCGTAAGAGCCAGGGCAAAGTTTTTCTGCAATTAAAGTTATAAGTAAAGTCCGGCTTCCGTAGAAGTCCGGGCGGAGTTGTCCTGTAGCTGTCGTTGGCGGTGGAGCCCGGCTCCCGTAGGAGTCCGGGCGAAGCCGTCTTAGCGGCGGAACCCGGCTCCCGTAGGAGTCCGGGTGAAGGTTTCTTGGCGGCTGAACCCGGCTCCCGTAGGAGTCCGGGTGAAGTCTTCTTTGCATAGGGACCCGGCTCCCGTAGGAGTCCGGGCGAAGTCTTTTTTTTTTTTTTTTTTTTTTTTTTTTTTTTGCGGCGGAACCCGGCTCCCGTAGGAGTCCGGGTGAAGTCTTCTTGGCGTAGGGACCCGGCTCCCGTAGGAGTCCGGATCTTTCACTTTGCTCATGTCAGGATGAGGTTCTCCTCCTGTTCCTGACAGGGCTGCGGGGGCACATATGGGCGTTGCAAGGCCTCTCCCCCCATCCGGTCTAAAAGAACCGGGCCTTCGACTTTGCTCAAGTTAGGGCGAGGTTCTCCTCCTGTTCCTAACAGGGCTGTGGGGGCACATATGGGCGTTGCAAGGCCTCTCCCCCCATCCGGTCTAAAAGAACCGGGCCTTCGACTTTGCTCAAGTTAGGGCGAGGTTCTCCTCCTGTCCCTAACAGGGCTGTGGGGGCACATATGGGCGTTGCAAGGCCTCTCCCCCCATCCGGTCTAAAAGAACCGGGCCTTCGACTTTGCTCAAGTTAGGGCGAGGTTCTCCTCCTGTCCCTAACAGGGCTGTGGGGGCACATATGGGCGTTGCAAGGCCTCTCCCCCATCCGGTCTAAAAGAACCGGGCCTTCGACTTTTATAAGGTTGCCCTCTCGTTTTTGATACCGTCTGCTTGAATTATCCTAAGACAAATGGGCATGCATTTTTTTTTTTTTTTTTTAAGACGAAATCATTGGTAGTACATCCGTAAGTTTTCTGAGCTCCACGGTCGCGGGAGGTCAGCTCCCCCGAGTTCCCTGAGATAATAAGTTCCAGGTCGGACTACTTCCTTGACCTCATAAGGTCCTTCCCAGTTTGGGGCGAGCTTCCCCTGGCCCTGAGGTTGTGAGACAGCAGCTCGTCGGAGC
Source organism: Elaeis guineensis (assembly GCF_000442705.2). Taxonomy (NCBI): domain Eukaryota; kingdom Viridiplantae; phylum Streptophyta; class Magnoliopsida; order Arecales; family Arecaceae; genus Elaeis; species Elaeis guineensis. The sequence goes on along the minus strand of NC_026005.2, from coordinate 37,976,571 downwards.
ACTAGATCCCCTGCTTTGAATGCTTTGTTCTTCACTCGGGCGTTGTAATATCGGGCAACTTTCTGTCTGTAGGCTGCCATTCGAACCTGAGCAATCTCCCGCCTTTCTTCCAGTAGGTCGAGGTTGGCTCTGAGACTTTGCGCGTTTTGAGGTTCGTCGAATGTCACGACTCGTGCCGACAGGAGTTTAAGCTCGATCGGGATGACGGCTTCCGTACCAAAGGCTAGAGCAAAGGGAGTCTCTCCTGTAGGCAACCTCTGGGTGGTCCGATAAGCCCATAGCACATGATAAAGTTCGTCCGCCCAAGTCCCTTTTGCTCTTTCGAGCCTGGTCTTAATCCCCTGCAAAAGGGTTCTGTTTGTTACCTCGGCTTCGCCGTTCGCCTGGGGATGGGCCACTGACGTGAATTTGTGGGAGATGTTTAGGTCTTCACAGAATTCAGCAAATCTGGCTCCCGCGAATTGCCGCCCATTATCAGTGATGAGGGTTCTAGGCAAACCGAACCTGCACACGATCGATTTCTAGACGAAATCCTGCACTTTCGCTTCTGTGATTTTGGCTAGTGGCTCGGCCTCGACCCATTTGGTGAAGTAGTCGATCGCTACAAGGAGGAATTTTCTTTGACCAGACGCCATGGGAAAGGGGCCAAGAATATCCATTCCCCATTGCGCAAAAGGCCATGGGGCGCTCAAGGGTGTAAGTTCAGTAGCAGGCTGTCTCTGGACGTTGGCGTACCTCTGGCATCGATCACACTTTTTGACATATTCAATTGAATCTTGGTGCATGGTTGGCCAGTAATACTCTTGGCGGAGTAGCTTGTGGGATAGAGACCTGGCGCCTAAATGGCTTCCGCAAGCTCCCTCGTGCATTTCCCATAGAGCGTAGTCAGCTTCGGAGGATCGGAGGCATCTCAAGAGAGGCAGGGAGTGCGATCTTTTGTATAATTTGCCCTCATAAAGGATGTACCGGGAGGCTTGATTTCGGAGTTTCCGGGCTTCTTTCGCATCCTGGGGGAGAATCCCATCTCTAAGATAGGTTATTAGCGGGTCGACCCAGCTGGGCTCGTGGTCGATCTCCATTACGAGTCGCGGTTCTTCCGTACACGGTTGTTTTAAAACTTCAAAGAGAACGCCCTTTGGCAATTCGGCCGGAACCGATGTCGCCAGTTTGGAGAGAAGATCGGCTCTAATGTTCTCCGACCTCGGAATTTGCCTGATGTCGAAATTGTTAAAGGCAGGGATGAACTCCTTCACCTTTTCGAGATATTTGGCCATACTGTCCTCCCGTGCTTCAAAGCTCCCGCTGACCTGCCCCACCACCAGCTGGGAGTCGCTGTGTACCCGGAGTTGACCTATTCCAAGCTCCTTAGCGATCCTCAATCCTGCGATCAGAGCTTCATACTCCGCTCCATTGTTCGTTGCGGGGAATTCGAAACGCAGAGCGTACTCCGCAACGACTCCCTCCGGGCTAGTCAAGATCAAGCCAGCACCCGCGCCTGCCATGTTGGACGATCCGTCCACATGGAGGGTCCAACAGTTATCGGACGAACTGGCTTCTTCGTCGGGGGAGTTCGGCTGAGTACTCAGGTCATCAATTTTGTTTTGCTCAGGTTCAGCCTCCTCGGGGATGGTGCATTCCACTATGAAATCCGCCAACACTTGGGCTTTTATCGCCGGTCTAGGCTTGTAGTTGATGTCGAATTCTGTAAGCTAGATGGCCCATTTCGCCATTCTTCCGGAGGTATCGGCTCGGTGTAAAACCGCCTTGATCGGTTGGTCGGTGAGTAACGTCACCGTGTGCCCTTGAAAGTAAGGTCGGAGTCTCCGAGCTGCAATCAACAAGGCGTAGGTCAGTTTTTCTAATTTAGTATACCTGGTCTCGGCGTCCCTCAACACGCGACTGATGTAGTAGATCGGTCGCTGGACTTTCATTTCCTCCTTAACAAGGACGGCTGCAAGGGCTGTGGGAGAGACTGCCAGGTACAAAAATAATTCCTCTTTGGGCTCGGGCTTTGCCAGCAGTGGGGGTGAGCCAAGATAGCTTTTCAATTCTTCGAACGCCTGTTGGCATTCAGGGGTCCAACAGAAGTTTTTCGGCTGCTTGAGAGTTTGAAAGAAGGGCAGACATCGCTCGGCCGACCTTGCGACAAAGCGATTGAGAGCCGCAATTCTTCCTGTGAGGCACTGAACCTCTTTGATCGACCTTGGGGCAATCATATCTTGGATGGCGCGGATTTTCTCCGGATTGGCCTCGATCCCGCGCCCTGATACTATGAAGCCCAGGAACTTCCCCGAGGTTACCCCAAAGGCGCATTTGGTTGGGTTCAGCTTCATTCTATACTTTCGAAGAGCGTCAAAGATTTCTTCGAGGTCGGTGACATGATTCCCGGAAGACCTGCTTTTCACGAGCATATCATCCACATAAACTTCCATATTTCGGCCGATCTGCTCCTTGAAGATTTTGTTCACCAGTCGTTGATAGGTTGCACCCGCGTTCTTGAGGCCGAATGGCATAACCCTGTAGCAGTAAAGGCCGCGATTAGTGATAAAAGCAGTCTTTTCTTCATCTTCCGATGCCATCCTAATCTGGTTATAGCCGGAGAATGCGTCCATGAAAGTGAGAAGCTCGTGGCCCGAGGTAGCGTCCACCAGTTGGTCGATCCTGGGAAGGGGGTAGCTGTCCTTTGGGCAAGCTTTATTCAGCTTTTTGAAGTCGATACACATCCTCCACTTGCCGTTTGCTTTCTTGACCAAGACAACATTGGAGATCCACTCTGGATAATTGACCTCCTTGATGAATCCGGCCTTGAGAAGTTTATCCACTTCCTCGGCTATCGCCTTCTGCCTCTCTGGGGCATGACTCCGGATTTTTTCTTTTGTTGGCCGATGTTTAGGGTCGACCGCCAGATGATGTTCCATGACCTCTGTCTCAATCCCCGGCATATCCGCCGGGACCCATGCGAAAACGTCCGCATTCCTTCGGAGAAAGTCCACGAGATGCGTCCGCACCTCCTCCTCCAGGTTGGAGCCAATCAACACCACATGCTCCGCATTCCCATCATTCAAAGGAATTGGTATTAGGTCCTCAATCGGGCCGCCCCTCTCTTCAGTGAGGTCGTCGCGCGCATCCAACCCGTCGACTGGACAAAGGTCCGCTTGATCGCTTCTTTGCAGGGCAATATTGTAGCAGCGCCTGGTCTCCCCGAACTTCTCCAATCCCTTTGTCAGTGGGGAACTTCAACTTCAAATGATAGGTTGAAACAACGGCTCTGAGGGCATTGAGGCCGGGTCGGCCAAGAATTGCATTGTAGGCAGAAGGCGCCTTTACCACCAGGAAATTCACCAGGGCTCTGGACTGCTTTGGATGCTGACCCGCGGTCACAGTTAGAGCTATCGTTCCTTCCGTTGGAACGGCATCACCAGTAAACCCTATCAAGGGGGAGCACATCGGCCTTAGATGACCGCCAAGAGCGGCCATTCTCGAAAAGGCACTGTAGAATAAGATGTCGGCCGAACTTCCGTTGTCGACGAGAATGCGGCGGACGTCATAATCTGCTATATTCAAGGAAACTACGACCGCGTCGTTATGAGGGAATTGGACTCCCTGGGCATCCTCTTCAGTGAAGGCTATGGGCTCTTCAACTTTTTGCCGCTTGAGGGGTGCAGCTGATGTGCTGGTTGCCTCCGGTCGGGATTCTCCCGAGATGACGTTGACGGAATCCGGCGAAGGCTGGTCATCCGGCCACCCTTTATCATCAATCATAGTCGGAGGTAGTTGTGCGGAAACCTCGCGGGAGGGCATCGGATGGGAAAAAGAGGATTGGGTGCCGGAAAAGATGGCCGGAAGCGGGTCCGTTGAGCGCTCCTTCAAGAACAAGGGTGCTGCGAAGACACACCCCTTCCTCTAGCGCCAATCCTGTTGGTGCAAAAATCCGCCTGCGCCGGAGAAGCTGGAGCTGAGGAAGCCGCGGTCGCCGCCGGGACCTGCAAGGGAAGTCTAAACCGGAGGTGGGGTTGCTCCGGCAAGACCCTCCGACGCTCAAGTCAGTTCTCTGCCTCAACAAGAATGGAGTGCTCGAACGGAGAATTTAGCAGAGTTTTGAGATAAGGCAAAAGAGCTTAAAGAATAACGTATCTGAGTCCCCCTTTTATAGGCGGGGGAGGCACCGGACTGATGGCGACGTTTGTAACCGCCTGGTAGTGGGCCGCCCATGATCAGGGGAATTGATTGCGAAAGATCAAGGAGCAGACACGTGGCCATCATCATGGCCCGCCACATAAGGCCTGTTGTAGGTAGTGGAGCGGCGTCCGTTACTGCTGGTTGTCAGCGAGTAGTGGGATCGTGCAGCACCTGCCGCAGGGAGCGGAGCAACATCATAGCTGTTGACACAGCCTGTCAGAGGGTAGTGGGATCGTGCAGCACCTGTCGCAGGAGGAGGTGGAGCCGCGTGGAATCCGCTACAGGAAGTGGAACAGGATCATGGCAGTTATTGTTATCTGCCAAGGGACACGGATCTGTTGATCAAGGCTCGGCAGTAGTCGGAGTTCGGCCTTTGTAGGAGTCCGGGAGGAGTCCCCCTTTCGGACGAGGTCGCGGGTGGAGTAGGGATCCGGACGGAGCCACCCTGCTGTCGATGGCAGAGCCCGGCTCCCGTAGGAGTCCGGGCGGAGCCGTTCTGCTGTTGATGGAGGAGCCCGGCTCCCGTAGGAGTCCGGGCGGAGCCGTTCTGCTGTCGATTTCGGCTGCGGGTAATTTATACCCAACAGGAGATGTACCTAGTAAATTCTGATTTGGTGATGAATTATTTTCATTATCTAACGGTGATCTACATAGGAATTGATCCAAGAATAGTGCTCCTTTATCTTGCTTCAAGAGTCTAATCCTTAAAACTCGATCAGCCACCAATCAATCAGACCCTCATCCAGACCTGAGTCTGGACTTCTTAGAACCTCCTATTAGACTTGACCATCTTCTTCAAGATCTCTTAAACTCTTGGAACTATTAGGAATAGGCTTGTCTTAAAAGAACAAGTCTTGTCCTAAAGCCTAGAGTTGTAAGAGAGGGAGTGGATAGGATTGTCTGGATTGAACGAATAACCCAATTAGCCATCTCCTCTTTATAGAACCAGAGGGGATGTCAAATGAGAAGTCATTCCTCAATCCAAATGCCATATCAAGTTTTCGTATCAGTTATCTGAGAGTCTTCAAGCAGGACTTATCAGAGAACCATACGTCGATCTACTCACGTGCGCGCCATCAGAAAGAGATGCATTTGGCATCTCTTCACAATTCAGATTAATCCAGATCTTGCCATGTGGAAAGAGAATTCAAATTTGAATGTAGATAACCTGATAAGGAAAGAGATGCCTCCTTCTGCCCAAAGCAGAAAGACTCTTCACGTGATTCTTCGTGTGAAGTTCTTATCGCGTGCGTGCACACCCAATAAAGGGCGTCATAAGCGTCCCTTCATTTATTTGTTAATTTCCAAATAAATTATGTGGAATCAGTATTTAAATCTGATCTAACGAGGAAAGAAATTAGATAAATATGGTGCCTACAACTTCTTAAAATAGGAGTCTTCGCATCTCTTCGTGCGATCACAAACATCACGTGCGCGTGCCTCATCTTATCAGGCATCCCATGCCTTAGTAGAAGGTGTTTTCATCCTTTGAAAAGAGTGACAAGGAGGTTCAACGGCTGATCAACAAGCCACATAGGTTTGAGTCCCAAAGCAGGACTTTGGTCCTTCTGCATGCCAAAAAGAAGTGGGCATGCGCCCCTTCTCAACTAGCGCCAAGAGTCCATAACTAAATGGACTCTTGGTTATATGGCGTGGAGGAGGCTTGAGGTGCCCCCCACTTTGGGCTGCCTCCAGATGGCTCGATCTAATCTAAATACTTATCAAATTAGGTTAGCCAATTAGCAAGGATTGAGATTAAATCTGATCTTTCAAGGAGCTAGGATTAGTCACACGTGCTAGTATGTTTATCGGATATCCGATTGAATTTAAAACTTCAATCAACTATATCAAATGGGTCTTTGGTCAATTTTCTAACGTGTGATCCATTGGGTTCCACATCTAGCCAGCAGTAAGTCTGGGTATAAGTTACCTAATATTTACCTAATTTGATTAGAACTCTTTTTAATCGATTAAGATTCAAATCCTGCCGATCCAAGTTCAGCAATTAGAATCCTATCTCATTGATGATTGAATTAAATTCTTTAATTCGATCAAATCTACAAGTCAAGATGGACGTCTAGCAACGTATCATGACTACTTAGAAGATGTGAAATTTGATAGAAATATCGAATATATCCTTCAGTGGCAAGTTATTGTGCAATTCAATCCTTCGGTCAATTCTGCATCCCGAATATGTTCATGAGTATGAAATCATGTCAAATTCAAACATATATTCATATCGATTCTCTATCAATCAGTGATGACTTCAATGATGAAGCATTAGAAACTCTTTCTAATCTCCATTATGCTTTTGGCCAAAAGATTTTTTTGAGTCGTCTAGAGATGAGGATTTACAGGATGTCATCTTCTCTAATTAGGAGTGACCGATTTCTTGTTGATCAACTCACAACTTTCATACATACTCTATCATATTCAGAATATCCCGTACATGTCTTAATGCTATGTTTGGGTATGAAGCAAAATATGGGTTCATGTACACAAGATTCCAGGGTAATCTCAGGTCTAAGGATCACTTGCACAACTCGCACTTAGAGAACCATCTTTTGACGTGCAAGTAAGGCTCTATAAGATATTCTCTATTGGCGAGTAGTGATGTTCGAACATAAAAACCCAATAATTTGGATACATATACACAAACTGTATGTGTGGTACATGTAAATATAGGAATATAAAGAGAAATGGCTACATGACTTGTGTTAATTCTTTTTCTTCATGTTTGGATCTATGCCTTTTTCATGCATGCTCTCCTTTAACTTTGGCGTAGTACCTAAATTCCAGCCAATATTTAGATTTTGATTATATTTTAATTGAACTAAGCACAAACAGATTGAAATCTCTTTCAAAAGTGATCAAACTATTTTGCAAATTCAGTCATTTACTTCCTATATCATGCTCCTTTCCCATCTAATCCACTGCAAGCTCACTATATGTGGAGGACCATTGTGATAGGAGTCCTTTCAATTTTGGAAATCGGTGACCATTGGCTAGCAGGCCCACTAAAATCATATGCTAAATTGAATTCAGAAAACCCGAATACAAACTCAAGTTCGAATATTAGTCGAGTTTGGAATTCAAGGATCTTACTCATTTTGATGGATCTGAATCTAAACCCAAACTTGTTTTTTCTGATCAAGTTCAGGTGTGAATACAGCATGGATTTGACCTGAATTTGACCCATTTACAACTCTAGTGGCAGACATATCACATCCGTAGACAAACATACAATAACTATAGAAGAACTGTGATGAAGGGATGCAAATTTGGCTTACAGAAGGCATAGTTGCAATATTCATTAATTTTTAAATATTCATGAATAAATTGTGATGTCAAAGCCAAAGAATAATTTTGTGAATATACATTAGTTCTGATTGGCTTGTGAATGATTCACAAAATTTGTGAATATCCATGAATAAATAGTGAATCCTTTAAAAACTTTGGACATCAAATGATGCAGACTCATGAACAGGTGGTTGCCAATATATTTGGGAAAATGTGATGTGGAGAAAATATATCATAGGTGGGCAGATATCAATTGGGAGAAAAAGTAAACTGAGTGGATTTATACTCTGCAAATAAATTTTCTCTATCTCATCTAAGCATGTACTTTAGGGGTGAAACTGAATTGGATAATATCTGTCTGGATCCATTTTTGTATTTAAATCTATCTGGATATGGATAGAAATTGGAGTATCCGTATCCATATCTATCAAAGAAAAATTGATATAGATATGGATAGATAACTATCTAATTCATATCCGAATATTTAATTTTATTTATAATTTTATTTAATTTTATATTGGATTCATGACTTTTTAAGAAAAATATCTAAACATATTAATATAATATTAATTTTATTTACCATCTATTGAGTAATATACCTAATTCTGTGGTTATAAAGTTTAGCTATCCAACCTAAATCCATATTTGTATCCGTAATCCTAGTATCCGACTTGTATCCTTATCTGTTTAAAACAAATATGGATATAAACTTTTACATCCAACTAATATCCGTATCTGTATTTGTTTTCGTCAAATAAAATAAATATGGATATGGATATATTAGTATGCGATCTGTATCTGTTTCGGTTTCAGTCCTAATGTACTTTTTTTTTCCCTTAAGTTGTTAGTAATAATCTTGAAATTCACACACAAAAATTGTCAAAACAACATGTTGAATACACATAATTTAGACAAATTCTATTTACTTTATTACAGTCATAGTCTTTTTTTTTCTCTACCTTCTCCTCCTAAGAATTCTCTTTTACACATTTGAACCCAGAATTGTGAGCATTTCCTGTTAACAAGGATTTTGAGTCCTAGTTGGACTACAGGGCAGCCCACCTTCTTAAAGTGTTGGGACAAGGCACCATCCCAAGTACTTGAACGGGACAAGGCAAGATAGAGACCGGGATGGGATAGGACATTCACCTGCCAAGTGGTGGGATGTGGCACGTCTATTTCCACAAAAAATCTGGGATGGCCCTATCACATGGGATTTGAATAATTGCCACTTAACATTCCTTCAAGATACTGAAAGTGGTTTCTTTTTCCCAAGCACTAGGCTTTTTTGTCACAAGGTCATTTGCTTGTGCTCAATCATCTAACACATGCTATATGTTTCTTACAATTTAGGTCTCAATAATGTACTCCGCATAAACTTAATGCTTATGGTTTAATTCCTGATTTTGGTGTGAATTATAATCTATTTCCTGACTTGTAAAAGAATCTTCTTTGTTCTTTTGGATCCATAATGCTTATATCTAGTTCTTTGCTATTGAAAATCTTCAACACAGCATCCTAAAGGATTACATTTTGGTCTTTTTTCTGTTTCTTCTGTAGCCTTTCTATTTTCTTATTCTTTTCTTGTCCTAGCAGCTTTGTTCTAGAATATTCTTCCATTTCTTCTCAAGCTAACTCATGGCCAATAGAGTTTTAGCTCCCTAATTACTGTTGTTGTTGTTTTCTTCATCATCCTATCTCAAGATATATGCCTGTTGGTCTAGCCTTTATAGTCTTCAATCCTGGTGCTTGATTTCTTTGCATGTCATTACCTTTTCTTATTCATCTTGAATTTCTTCTCTAGTCATGTCATCATAAATGATTTTTCATTTTCTCTGACTCAATTGATCTTTCAAATCTACTCCAGCCAGCCCGGGTTTGTCTTAACTCACCTTTTTCTTTGCTTTTAAGGATTCTTGGTTAAATCCATCATTATATATTTTGTGTCTTCATCCAAATCTATTTTTCAAGTGTTTCTACACATTGATTCTGTTTGATAATGTGCCAAAATTAACTCTTACTTCATGTGATAGATCGATGCTATAGTAAAGTAGCCCTGCTAATTCAATAGTGGTTATTGTTGCTTTAGCCGTTAGTCTTTATTCCCAGTACTCCATTTCTTTGCATGTCATTCCGTTTCCTCATTCCTCTAGAATTTCATCTCTAGTCATTTCTTCATCAATGGTTGTTATGTCTAGCTCTACAAGTCTTTGAAATCTGCTCCACCTAGCCCATCTTTGTCTTTAACTTACTTTTTTCTTTCTTTTAAGTTTTTTTTTGTAAACCATTATTATATTTTTTGTGTTTTCATCTAAAATTTATTTTGTTGTGTTTTTCTAAGCATTCTATTCTATTTGATGAAGTACCCAAATTAATTTTTACTTCATGCAATAGTTCCAGGCTATAATAAAGTAATCCTACTAATTCAAAAGTGGTTCCTCGATGTAGTTGTTGTTGTTGTTTCCTTCATCATCCAATCGTGAGATATATGCTTGTTGGTCTGGCCTTTGCAATGGTACTCCATTTCTTTGCATGTCTTTGCCTTTAGGCATCCATCTATATTCTCTTATCTAGGTACATTAATAGTGTTTATGTTCTCCAACTTTATTGATCTTTCAAATCCACTCCAGTCAGCCCAGCTTTGTCTTAATTCACTTTTTTGTTTGCTTTTAAGGATTTGTTTTGTTAATCCATCATTATTTTTTGTGCATTTTCATCCAAGTCTATTTTTTCAAGCTTTTCTAAGCATTCTGTTCTATTTGATGAAGTACCCAAATTAAATACATGCAATACATTTGAGCTATGATAAAGTAGTTCTACTAATATTCATCATCCAATCTCGAGGTATATGCTTGTTGACCTAGTCTTTGCAGTCTTTACTCCCAGTGCTCCATTTCTTTGCGTGTCTTTGCCTTTCCCATTCATCTAGATTTTCTTCTCTAGTCATTTATTCATTAATGATTTGGACATTCTTTGACCGTTGGTCTTTCAGATCTACTCCTGTTTTCCCAGCTTGTCTTAGCTCACTTTTTTCTTTAAGGATTTTATTTTTTAAGTCCATCATGATTTTTGTGTTGTCATCCAAATCTATTTTTTAAAAGTTTTTTAAGCATGCCATTATATTTGATAAAGTGCCTCAAATCAACTTCTACTTCATATGATAGATCAGTGGCATAATAAAGTAGTCCTACCAGTTCAAAAGCAGTTCTTCCATTCAGTGAAGGAAGAAGCATTCCTGAATTTATATAAGCAACTTCGATTTCTATCATAACAGTAGAAAAGTTTTACCTACAGAAAAAAAATTATCATGAAAGTTAAAATTTTTATCATGACAGCAACTATACTACTTGCTCCCCCTTGAAAAAACAAGCTTTGTTACCAAGTTGGTAATATACCCAAAATTTTACATCTGCAGTGACTGCTAGTAAACAAAGATAAGTGGGTTCTTATACCTGAGCAAAGGGTACCACAAACTCCCATATTCCGCTTATTATCAAAAAGTATGCTGCCCACCTCTCCTCTCTTCGAGCACCTAATGCTGGGAGCCTGCTCATTGTAGTGGGAAAGAACGAGTAGCCCATTCGAGTCCACGCCTTCATATATGGTATTTAATCATGAATAGTGCCCATCATGCATGAGTGTAAACACATGCTCTCTCACTTAAGATCAAATATTGTAATTGGTTTAAATATAAAAGCAATGTATTTGTTTGGATCACTCTCGTATAAAATCCCATGGTTTCATTGCACAAGTTGCAAAGCCAAATATGTCTTTGTAATCATTCTGCATTTAGATAGGTTCAATCTTGTGAACCATTGGGATGTCAGATCTCTATATGAACCTTGCACCTGATTTACAGACCTTGGTTAACTTCCCGCTCAGGTTTAACTTGGCTTTGGTATGGGTTAGACTTTGATTCAGTGTACTAGTAGCTCGATCTAAGGGGGACACAAAACTTAGACCTTGTGATTAACTAATAGATTCACAATCATTACAATTTCTGCACTAAGCTGTCATTCCAACAATTTAATGGTGGATTCATGTGGCTGTTTATTCAAAGTTATATGGTGATCCAGCCTTAGCATCATTGATGGTTGTTTTTGATGACATCCTTTGATTTATTAGCAGATTTGATTGTATCCACTAGTTCGATCAAGACAAATCATGTTGAAAATTAGCGGAAATTTCATGCCCAAAAACAACCTAATTTTCAATTTATCAAAATTACATATTTTTTTCTGAATTTTCTATGTTAGATTTTATTTCTTAAAGCATCGAGATTTTAAGGTTTCTATTCAAAGTGATATACAAAAATTAATTCATCTGCTCTAACTTTTGTAGTATGATCTTTGCATATTATTCTCGCTCTCTTGTTGCTACTCTCTCTCCTAGATTGTACTTTTCTTCAAGCATCTTTCATGTATTCAATCTAGAACCATCTCCTTTTAAATCTTCTAACTTGAGGCTGCTATTGAAATGTTGTGACTTGATCAAAATGAGAGGCACCATATAGGTATAATAAACAAGGTTTGCCGAACTGGTGCTAGAGGGTGTCCTGGTCAACAATCGCATAGTACGTGTTTGTATTGTGTAGCTTGTGCTGTTCCAGGGCGTACCTATATAAGGAGAGTGAGAGAAGAAGGGGGAGATGAGGAGAGAGGAAAAGAGAGAGGGAGATGGACACAAAATGGGAGGGAGAGGGAGGAAGGGGGTCAGTCTGCTTGGATCTGGTGAGGGAGAGAGAGCTAGCAGGGGGAAAGTGAGGGAGGGAGAGGGGCTTGGATTTGGCAAGAATGAGGGAGAGAAAGCAACTTACCTGGGTCGCATGGTTTTGTTGTCGACCAGCTGGGGAGAGAGTGAAGGGGGCGAACGAAGGCAAAGAGAGAGATTGGGCCTTTTTTATGTGCCGAACTGAAATGCTATTAATTGACTGATTCAGTTTGGTACACCTCAATTTGGCTGGTTCAGCACAGTTCAGTGATCCATGATAATAAGCCCTGCCTCACTGGCTACGCAGACTAGACCGACTAGTTTGTCCAGCATGTCCAATTGCTTGACCACATCCAAAGATCCATTCGCATCATAGAATGGAATTATGACTCATCATTTATGTAGCTCATCCTCCCCATCCTTCTCTGAATGTGTATGTTAAAACCTTAATCAGACACTTTTACTATTTTACTAAAGGAGTGAGTGAATTTTCTCAGGTAATGATGTATCTTAATAAAATAAATTCAGGAAAATTATTGTGTATGAACTTTAACCAGTAGTGATATAGTTTGTGCTTTTGTTTAAGTACGTTATACATGTTCATAACCATGGTTTACTTTTTTTGCCCAAATGCTGTCTAAGTTATTCTGTCTTTTGTTATATCTTATTTCTGTTGGTTCTGTAGTTTTATCTTTAATCTGGCTTTGGGTGTGTTCCATGATCAGTTAGTTCCTTTGTTACTAGATTCTTTATTAAAAATTCAGTCTTCTATCATCTAATGGTGTTAGTCATGTGTTTTCCTTCTTGCTATAGCATGTGCTTCAATGTTCCCGAGGTATGCATCAGATTTTGGCTTGGTTGTGGCAAATGGTAGTTATTCAATCACTGCTAGTCACTGTGTCCAATGCAGTTGTGGACCTGGAAATCTCAAGTAATAAATGACGTTATTTACTATACATATTTATTTCATATTGTTTTCATATTGTTTTCTTCTTCAACTTGTAAGACTTTATTTTATTGCAGTTTGTACTGCACACCAGCTTCATTGGCAGTGTCATGTTCTAGCATGCAGTGCAGAAACAGCAATCTGATGCTTGGAAATGTTACTGCCCAACCCACTAGTGCTGGTTGCAATGTCACTTCTTGTTCTTATGGTGGTTTTGTGAATGGAACCATTATGACAACGTAAGAGCTTCTACTGGAATTGTTTCTCCTTCTGTGTTAAATGAAACAAGGTGTTTAGATTCTGTATTTATCTTGCAGGCTAACTACTTCTCTTCAGCCTCGATGCCCAGGTACGTTTTGCCTCCTTTCTTTCACCAATTTCAATTGTAGTGTTTTCCAATTGCACATATATCTCTATTTGTGGATTATACAAATTTACATATACACCCCTATGAACTGATTCAGGACAACATCAGTTTCCTCCAATCATACCACCGCCATCAACACTCATCCATAATTCATTTCTCGCTCCATCACCATCACCAGTACAATCACAACCTGGTGGGGCTATGACAACACCAAAAACTTCGGGGTCTGGAACTTTCACTCCTCCTGGTGCATCTCCTGCTAATGGTCCTTCTGGAAGTATGTCGGAGGCTGCCATCGTTAAACCCCTGAAGCACATTCTAGTAGTTTTTATTTTTTGTCAGGTTCGCACCTTCCGTCTGTAATGGTGATGCAATTTTTTAATCAAATGTTTGCTGAACTGTTGAGTTTCCTTCTAGCTGGATTGACTCTCCTCCTGTTGGGCTTGTTAGTTGTATTTGGCCTTTATGCTAGACTCCCTTTGCATGAGCTGATCAGGAAATCATTAACATGCTTATGCTGTGACCCGTGTGCGAATGAATAGTTATGATACCGAGGGGAGGAGCCAGGACCATCTACTCCCAGGGGAGTTGTGAAAATGCATCATCACAGAAGACAAGAACGAACTATTATTTGCTTAAGGAAGAACAAACCCACAAACAGAGATTCCATGGAACAACCCATTCATGGCCATGCAGTCGAACGTTTGAGGTCTGACAATTATCTCGGATCCCACAAGTCTAGATTGATCGTTTGCCCCTGCCCCTTCTCCTGGCGCGGCTGCGACGTTTGACTCTTTGAACATTATGATTGCTAAAAGAAGTTTATGCTACCTGAACATGAAATATGATAAATTCAGAATGCTCCATCCATCGTGGCGTTAGCACCTTAATAGTTATTTTATGCATGTTTGTGTCGGGAGGTGTAAAAACAGTCAATAAATCACTCTAATGTGGATTGTGGATTTTTACGATTGTGTCTAAAGAATTTTAGTCTTGTATTTGTTAGATGGTAAATTGCTAACTATACAATTTCAATAAATATAATATTGGAATTTGGATATGCAGCAGAAGATGGGATTTTAAAATTTTTATATGCATTCAACAATTGAAAATATAATGGCTGGATCGACAATGAAGATCATCTTGATGACTACAATTAAATACAAATTAAAAAATAATTAAATAAAAAAAAGAATATCAATATCTTTAAGATTATAAATTATTTCTTGCTTGTTTGATTTTCATCAGGCATCCATGCCCTTCAATGTTAGTATGCATTGTAATTTATTAAGGATCTCTCTTTTAATTATTTTTCTGGATCTCTTCGCAAGGAATACAGTGCCTCTTCTCTTTTCTTTTGCCTTTGTCGTGAGCTCTCCTCTTATTACACGAGAGCTCTTAGGCATCCAAACTCTTTGGTGTTCCAAGGGTTTGAGGGATTAGTTAGTTAGGGTTTTAACATATATGTTAGGATGCCTATTTAAAGCCCTTTAAGATTTCTCGTAAATCCATAACCTTAGTAATTCATTCGATTAGGTCCTCCAAGGCCAAATTGAATAATTTACCAGTCTAAAATCCTTGATAACAATTTCATAAATATGTGATCTATTGGATTCCACATCGAGCCAGCAGTAGGTTTAAGCTCATATCCACCTAACTTAAGTACAATTTTTCTAATTAATTAGGCCCAAAATATGTTAAGCCCAAGTGCATCAATTATTTAGAATCTCTTCTAATTAATTATTGAATTAAACTCTTTAATTTATAAAAGCTATAAGTCAAGATTGATGTTTAGCAAATATCATGACTATCCAGAAGATGTGAAATTTTGATGGAATAATTGAAACATCCTTCCATGAAAAGTTATCGTGCAATTTAATCTTTCAATCACATAACATTCCAGATAAGCCATGGGCATGAAATCATGTTAAGCCCAAATAGTTATCTATATGTACATAGATCTAATGACGATAACTTAGTTGATGAAACAATAGAAATTTTTTCTATTTTTTATCCTATTTTAGTTAAAGACTTTCTGAGTCATCATCCTATGAGATCATATAAGATATTTTCTCCTTTTACAAGGAGTGACCGATTTCTTCTTTACCACTTACAACCTTCATGCATACTTCATCGTATCTAGAGCATCCTACATATATCTCAAAGAGTCATGCTAGGATATAAACCGAGACATAGAGTCATATACGTAAGGTACCATGATAATCTCAGATCTAAAGATCACTTGCATGACTCCCACCATAGACTGATCTATTGATATGCTAGTAAGACTCCATTAGATATTTTTTTTACGGATTAGTTCAGTGAACTCATTCTCCAATAATTTTCACACTCTTGTATTAGTATTCCTACACAAATAATTGTGAGATCAATCGCTCTCTTCTTTGAGCATACATAGGATGTGCTAGTCTTATTGGTATCATTGATCCTTGACTCAATAATCTTATGATTGAGAACATTCTAAATTTGAATTTTTAGGTCTCATTGGTATGATCTCATCATAGCCTCAAATTCATTGTCCTAATCTATGGGATTCATCATAATCTTAATTAAATTATAAATGAGATAATAAGATACAACATATGACGAAATACAATACTTTATATCATTAATAAATAATCAATATCATGTATATGAGTAGAAAAATAAAATAAAAAAATTTCATTATATCATCTATGCAATTGGCTTGTAGGATACTATTCTTGCAATCTTCTACTTATACTAAAACCAATCACTCCTATACTTGATACCCATGCTATCAAGGTTGCAGTTAAATTGTTGTTGTGACAAGACTTTAGTGAACGGATCCACTATAATATTTTTAGTATCAACTCGTCCTATGCTCATTGTTAGATGTATGCCCTAGAGTTAATCAAGCTGACACATGTATTTATTTTAGGACACAATTTTGTATTTGACTTTTTTATTATTAATAAAATTAGATTTTTAAGCATCCATGAATCGTTTAAGAAATTAATAAGATGATAATATATATTTTTAAGAATTAAAAATTTGAGACATATATCGTTAATGATTGATTCCTAAATACTCAAATCAATAGATTATTGGAGATGGTGATTGTTTTGATGAGATTAGTGCACAGATCATTTTTCTTTAAAGATAGATGAGTCTTGAATTTATGATGTGGGGATACTGAAGTGAGCATGTAGGTAGTTATTAGTGAACAAGAGTGCCAAGCATGATCGATACAAAAAGTTACTTAGATATCTACTCATTCATCAGTAACTTACTCAATGCTGCAGTAGTGTGACTAGTCCTTTGATCTGCGGTGCCTTGGCTATTTATAATAGAGTTATTGTAGTTTGACTGTACATACACTTGATCCCTAGCCAATGGATCCTTACAGTGTATGTTGGCTGCAGTAGGTTTATTACTATATACTGCTGGACATTATTGATAGATTGTGGGACTCATAGAATTATCTTAATGGTCGATAATTCTCATTTAGATAAGTTAGGATTGTTCTGACCCATTAAAAAGAGTTTCAATAATATTGTGCATATAGATCATAATATATCTCATTACCAAACAGAATAGAATCTATAAGATCACACACATAAGAGGTTGTGATTGATCAGATGTAGAATTTAATTTGATAAGACTCAGTTTAAGTTTGAGTCAAAAGGTTGATATGTCAAAGATTTGATGCATCAAAGCATTCACACTATCAAACTCCAAAGCAATAGGACTCCTAATAAGCTCTGATCAATCAATGGTTGATCCGTCAAAGTGTTTGATGCATAGGACTCCTCATGGCCCAAGTGTTGGTGCCTAAGAGTTGTGGCAGCCCAAGATTTGGACGTTCTAAAGGGATAAGTGCCTAGAGAATTTGGACACCTCCTTATGCCTCACATCTCTCTTATCATGCGTGATTGGAACAACCCAAGAGAATCCACGAGAACAAGTGTACATGCCCAAGAGTCCTTCTCACTTAAGTCTTGGATTGATCAAAGAGTTTGACATGTCAAAGACTCGATGCCCTAGGACTTTATGTGAAGAAGTTCATGATTATAAAAAGTAATCAAGCCTCATGCCTCTCTCTTGAGATATACCATGCCCCATAGAGATCTCACCCTAGATCATATCTCTCACCCCTTATATCTCATGCACCATAGATCTCATGCCCATCTTGGATGCCCCATCTTCAACCTTGCATGAAAAAGTTTCACACCCAAGGGATTGGTGCAAGCCAAAAAGAAAAGAGAGAAAAAGTAGTGCTGGATTTCCTTAAGAAGGCAATCAAGAAAGATTGAGGAAAAGTCCTAAGATTCATTCTTGTGCGGCGTGCAATCTTATGAAGAGGAGAAAGGCTAAAATCCTTAAGAATAATTTTTAATAATAAGAAAAAAAAATCCACCATCATAAAAAAGATCTCTACAAGGAAGCTACACCTCGGTAAGATCAGACACCATTGATCAGATCAGAATCTTATGTGGATATCGATAGAGACTAGGTGCTTGTATGATTTCAAGAGGACCATAAAGACATCCACAATCATTGGATTGCGATGTGGATCTATCCATGCAAAGGTGATGATTTGATCTCATTTTTTTAATTAATCTTAATCTTAAAAACTATGAGGGATCCTTGTTATCATGTTACTTCAAAATGAGATCTCACATATTTAATTAAAAATTAAGACCATGATTTCTTTCACTGTACAAATTAAAGCTTTTTCTAATAGTGGGGTTGGAGCCACTCTCATACTTTTTAAGATTAAGTCAATAGATTTGGGTATTCTAGATCGTTCTTTTTAGTTTCTTGTGGTCTTTATTGTGATGATTGATTATAAGTAAAAAGGATCATGAATTGAACGATTAATGAATCAATGTGAAATGATTGATTTAATACTTAAATTTATTATTTATTATTTTTCATGTATGTGATACATGAGGTGATGTCTCACTAAATTAGAGTTAAAGGATTGTAATTAATTATTATGTATTTTTATTGGATTGTATTATATTGAGTTGCATGTCAATGGTTGATTAGTTGCAAGTCTACAGCACACAACTAGCATGGATCGAGTCAAGTAATTGGTTGAGGATGGATCAAAGAGTTGATCATGGTCAGATTTAGAACTTGCTCGAGATTGAATCAAGAAGTTGAAGATGATCAAATCGGAAGATGTGTGGGTGCTTGTACATTTGACCCTAAGACCTCAATTCTGGCTTAGTGGCTCGAGTCTGAATCCTTTACTTAGATCCATGATTATCACTGATTTTTATTCATGTTTAGTAGATTTTATTTGTATTAGATGTAAATAATTAATAATTGAAATCTAAATATTAATCTCCTTATAATATTTAGTCGAGTGGTCTTCCACCATTGTAGATGTGTGGGGGTCTTATTGGTGTTGATTGGCTCGGCTGGTTACAATTGTCAGTTGCATCGAAAAAATGCAACCACTCTATTAGCATGATATGTTGTGGGGTAAAGATGAGGTTGGGCCCAATAACTATTAGGTAAGGGACCTAATGACGGTTTTGCTTCCGCATTTGAATGGTGGATCTGACTTAATTAAGAAATTAGGCCAATAACTATCAGGTGAGGCCTATATACCTTAGATCGAAGATCACTACAACTTGCTTGACAAGAATTGAATGAAAGTTGTCCACTCACTGGTTTGTATATTGCTAATAACTGTAAGACGAGGTGGTACATTAAATTGATGGGACCTTAGTTCTACTTGAAACTCTAGTTGCGAAGAATTTTTATTTCTCTACTCAAGGACTATGAGAGACTCAAGAAAATAGTAGGAGATACCTTTATTTTTAAAAGGGATCCTAAAATAAATTTTTGCAAAATAAATACAAAAGTCTAATTTGAATCTTACTCTCTGCAAGAACAAAATGTTTGCTTCTAACCCTCCTACATTCTTGAAACTAACCGACTAACTGGAATCAATTATAAAGACTGCCTCAGGAACTTAAAAATAGTTTTAATTTTGAGAAGTTAAGTTATATTCTTGATCAGGATCTCCCCATGTTACCAAACCGTCCAACAACTGACCAAAGAAAAATATAGAAAAAATAGATGGATGATGACAACAAGGCTAGGTGCTATATTATGGCATCAATGTCAAATGAACTTCAATGTCAGCATGAGGACATAAAGACTACCAAGGCTATGCTAATTCACCTTAAGAAGTTGTATGGTGAGTAGAGCCGATCAGCATGCTATGAAGTATCTAAAAGACTCTTCAAAGCTAAGATGCACGAAGGGTAATCTATCCATGATCATTGTTTGATAATGATTAAAGATTTAGAGAAGCTTGAGAAGCTCGACATAATAATGCATAAGGAATTGCCAGTTGATTTGATCATGCAATTCCTTCTTGATTTATATGGATAGTTTATAGAAAACTACCATATGAATAAGATTGACTGCAACAAGACCAAATTGTTAAACATGTTGGAAACTACTGAAGGGCCTTAAAGGATTCAAGGGGCATAGTTCTTGCTATGGAGTAGGCTACTTCTTCCAAGAGAAAATCTAATTGGAAGAAGAAGCTCGTAAAGAAGTAAAAGAGTGAGATCAAGCCTAAGAGAGAAACTCCTAAGAAGAAGATTGCTGACAAGAGAAAGTATTTTCATTACAATATTGATGGCCATTGGAAAAGAAATTATTCCGTATACCTAAGGTTCCTAAAGAACAAGAAGAAGCATATGTATTTGGAAGGTATGTCAGATCTGCTCGTAATTGAAACTAACCTTATGATGCCTTTTACTTCTAGTTGGATTATAGACTTTGGTTCTAGTTCACAATTATGTACGTCAATGTAGGGTCTAAAGAAAAATAGAGGGCTAAGAGAAGATGAAGTTGAAGGAAAGATCGCACGTCCGATCAACAAAATCAAGGTGCAGTAGAATTCAAAAATTTGATCCAACATATGATCTGATCGAGATCGCATCTCGATCTATGTCAAATTGTTCATGTATCTAAGATCAAGAGAATTTTAAAATAATTTTAATCTGATTATGATGATCACATCATCACTTTTGTGCAGGAGTGAACACTGCTATTCGATGATCATGGAGTTGAGGTTTACTGTCGAGCTGCACACGTATCCGACTTTTATAGGTATTCACTTGGACTCGAACTAAGATATTTCTCTGACTTCGATCCATCTTCACCAAGGTGGATCAGCAAGCTCCTGGATCAACCTTTGATCAGATCTCCAATAGAATCTTGATCAACCTTTGATCGTAGCCTTCTTCTTCCTTCATGTAGATCTATCAGCACTTGACTCTTCGAGCGCACCTGATGGGCCAACCCAACTCCTTTAGGCATGGGAGAGGAGGAGAGAGTAGAGAGGAGAGGAAGATGGCATGGAGATGAGAGAGGAGAGTTTCAGGGTTTCTAATCAATAAACCTTATGGTAGGGGCCTTTTATAGAATTAGAAACCTAAGAGTCCCAGGGCTTTAAGTCATCAAATGACTTAAAGCAAAAGGACTCTTTGGAATGTGGTGCCCCCTTCCCTCTCTCATTCATGCCAATTCTTCATAGAAAACCCATGAGAAAAACTATGGGGCATCCGCCATGGATAAGATTGTAGGTGCCCACTTATCCTCCCTCCATTTGAATTCAAATAGAGCGATAACCCTTATCCTCATCCACATGAGGATAAATCTTCTTCAAATTCAAATGGGTGTTTATCCCAATCCTCTCAAATCAAATTTGAACTATTCAAATTTAGATGAGCTTTATCCCTATCCTCTCTCCCTATCCACAAGGTGGCGCATGCCCCTGGATCTTATCCATGGGGTGGCCCATCCTTTCTCTCTGGTATCTCATGAAGAAAAATGCGGTTGGTACCCCCATCCTTTAATTCTTTCAAGGATGGCTTAAGAGACTCCAACTCTTGGTGTTAAAATGAGCTTGCTTTGATTTGGTCAAGCCCTATCCAATAGAAAATCCAAATCAAGGAGAAACTGGGTTTAATCATGTGCTAGCATGATTTTTTAAACCCAAAATTAAGATTTAATTAATCCTAATTCAAATAGACTATGCTAGCCCAATTGTGCAATCCTAGACCAATACCCCTATTTGTATGACCCCATAGGTTCAATTCTATTTGGTAGTGAGATATATTATGATCTCTATCATCAATATTATCAAAATCTTTTTCGATGGATTAGAACTCCTTCCAATTCAGCCAATTTAGAATTATTGATCATTAAGATAATTCTAATTGATATCATGATCCATCAGTGATACCTAGCAATATGTAGTAGCAATCCATTAGAATTGAATGGTTGAACCTCTAGGTGTGGTTTCCATATGATTTGGTTATTCTATCGTGAGTCCTAACATGACATAGGTTAAGGATAACTTGTTAAATCTGATTCTTGTCATATGCTAGAATCAATCGACTCGAGTCTGTTGTGATACCTTATGGAAACATCTTTTCATTATTCATACTGCCATGACCATGAGCTTTAGGACTGTGTCATGATCTATATAGAACTACTCCTCATCTATCGAGATTAATAGTTCTATCTTAGTGTGTATCTTATTTTTATAATAAATCTACTACAGCCAACATACATCTCAAAGCTCTGTATAGCTAAAAGATCGAGTTATAGTATAGTCAAACTACAGCAATCTCACTGTGAATAGTCGAGGCACCGCAGATCTAAGAACTAGACATACTACTGTAGCATTGAATTAGTCACTAATGAGAAGGTAGACATCCTAGTTACAACTTGTGATTGATCACGCTCAATACCCTTATTCCTAACAAGCACTTGCACTCTCATTTTGGTGTCTTCATACCATAGATTCAAGACCCATTTATCCTAAGGAAGTGATTGTGCACTAATCTCTCTGAATCAAGCATCATCTTCATGATGATCTTACGATCGAAAGTAATTTATGAATTAATTATTAATGACACATGTTTCAAATTTTTAACTCTTGAGAATATATGTCATTATACCCATTAACTCAATGGATGATATGTAGATATAATTTAATACAAATATGTATGAAAATAGACTCAATTTTATTAATTTATAAGTCAACATTACAAAATATGTCTTTAGAAAGTTTTACAAGTATCGGTCAATCTGGCTTCTAGGACATACATCTAACAACTTTCTACTTGACCTAAAGTCAATTGGCTACAAATCTAAGTTTTATTTTCTCAAGTTGGGCTTTAGTCTTTTGCTGGCTCAATTGCTTCGTTAATGGATCAACCACGTTATCCACAGTGTCGACTCTTTTCACCTCGACATATCTCTTCTCAAGATAATCATAGATAAGGTGGAATCATCACTCAATGTGCTTAAATTTTTGATGAGATCTCATCTCTTTAGCAAGAGCTATGGCATCGTTGTTATCACAGAATAGTGGGATGACATCTGTGGCATTATACCGAGCTCCGTAATGAACTTCTTGAATCAAAATGCCTCCTTAACAGCTTCTGATGCGATGATGTACTCTGCTTTCATAGTGGAGTCTACTATAATAGGCTGCTTAAAACTCTTCTAGCTTATAGCACCATCATTGTATAAGAAAATACTATCTGATGTCGATTTTCGATCATCAATGTCAGATATAAAGTCTGAATCAGTATATTTCATAGAAGCTTAGTGTTCTTCCCTTGGATTCGACTGATATCTACTTGTGATACTCACAGCATGGGTGATATCAAGTCATGTACAAAGCATAACACATATGAGGCTCTCTATGGTTGAAACATAAGGGATCTTGCCCATGCATTCTATCTCTTTCGATATGTTGGTACATAT
The DNA here is from genome assembly GCF_000442705.2 of Elaeis guineensis. NCBI lineage: Eukaryota > Viridiplantae > Streptophyta > Magnoliopsida > Arecales > Arecaceae > Elaeis > Elaeis guineensis. Next base: position 37,953,274 of record NC_026005.2, on the reverse strand, counting down.
CTTCTTGGAGAGATGGATCCTATGTCTAAAGGATACAAGTTCTTTCTTGAAATTTTTCATGCCAAACTTCTTCAGCACTTTCTCTATATATATTTTCTATGACAATTCTAACATCCTTTTAGATCTATCTCTATAGACCCTAATCTCCAAAATAAAAAATGCTTCCCTTAGGTCCTTCATGAAAAATTTCTTTGACAACCACAATTTGATTGACATTAACATGGGAATGTCATTTTTAATTGGAAGGATGTCATCCACGTATAATACGAGAAAAGTGACATCATTACCACTGACCTTTTTGAAGATGTACGGCTTCTCTTCATTTTTTATGAAATCAAATGATTTGATCACATCATTAAAATGTGTGTTCTAATTCTTAGACGCTTGCTTGAGTCCATAAATAGACTTTTACAGCTTGCAAATCTTGTGATCTCCATCACTAGAAGTGAAGCCCAATGGCTGCTCCATATAGATATCTTTCTCAAGATATCCATTAAGAAAAACTATTTTCATATCTATTTATTATATCTCATAGTCGAGATATGCTACAATGGCAAGCAATGTTTGGATGGATTTAAGCATAGCAACTGATAAAATAATTTTTTGATAGTAAATCTCTTTGCATTGACTGTACCCTTTTGCCATTAGCCTAGCTTTAAAGGTCTCTACCTTTCTTTCCGAATCAATTTTTCTCTTGTAGATCCATTTACACCCAATAGGTACAATACCTGCTGGTGGATCAACTAAAGTCCAGACTTAGTTTGAGTATATTAAGTCAATTTTTGACTTCATTATCTCTAATCATTTCTCGAAGTCAATATCTGATATAGCCTCGTCATAGTTTTGGGATCATCACCATGCACCCTGTTCACAGTGAGAAATATTTCCTTAACATCTTCTGTGATGATACCTAAGTATCTCTCAAGAGGATGAAAGATCCTATTAGACTTACAAAATGGAGGAGTGTTGGATGTGTGTCCTAGAAGCCAACTATTGGCTAATATATTTTATAATTTTAGAGCATAAATTTATACTTATAAAATATTTATTATTAATAAAAGATAATTTTTATTTTCAATCTTATCTTATATGTCCATGCTTTGTCCTTGAGATTAATAGATGATTTTGTATATTCTCAAGGTGTTGAGAATTTGAGACATACATTATCAGTAGTTAGATCAGTGCATGGATCACTTTTCTTTCGGATAGATGAGTCTCGAGTCTGCAGTGTAGAGATATTAAGGTGAGAGTACAGATGGTTATTAAAGAATAACTTGCACTGAACGTGATCATCATGAAAAACTATATGCATGTCTACTCACTCATCAGTGATCTTCTTGATGCTGCAGTCGTGTGAGTGATCCTTTGACCTGTGGTGTATTAGCTATTTACAGTGAGGCTATTGAGTTTGACTGCACCTAAACTTGGACTCTTAGCCATTTGAGTCCTTATGGTGCATGTTGGCTTCAGTAGATTCAGATTTACTGTTAGAAGTCGGATGCATCTAGATAAAATCTATCGATCTTGATAGAAAAGTAGTCCTATGCGATTCACGAGACTGAGTTCAAAAATTTTTTGATCAAAATAAGTGTGAATACTAGAAAAAAAATTTCATGAGATTCATAAGTGAACTTGAGTCGAGACAATCTGGCATATGACTGATATTGGGGTTTGATAAGTTCTCCATGACCTCCATCTCATCGGGACTCATGATAGAATGACTGCATCATAGGGTAATTACACATAGAAGTTTAATACTTTTACTCTGCTGGATTGTCACTACATACTACTGGATATCACTGATAGATTATGGGACTTATTGAGCATCGTCTTGATGATTGATGATCCTCGAAGGATAGAGTTGGAGTTGTTCTAATCCATCGAAAGAAGTTTCGATGATATTGTAATAGGGATCATAATATATCTCACTACTAGATAGAATAGAATCTATGGGGTCACACACAAAAGAGGTTCTTATCTGATCAGATAATTGATCAACGATTATGAATCATAGAAGGATATAATCCTCAATGTGATTAATGATTAATCTTATATAAAAATTGTTATAAAATAATTCACTAAGAGTTAACAAATTATAAGAAAATTAATTAGTAATTAGATTGCTAATTGGTTTAATTTGATTAAGCAATGAGATTTGGATCAAGACTAATTGAATTGGATTTAGTTTGACTTGAATTGGATTTGGTCTGACTGAGTTATGAGATAACTCAATTGCAAGAGAATTTGATTTCTGATTTGATTAGGACTTGAGTTCAGTTAAATTCTAATTAGATTAGGATCTGATTTGATAACTAATTTGATTAGGTTCATTCATCTATTTGAGTCTAACTAAATGAGATTTGGTTTGAACAAAATTGAAAGAACCTTGAGTCCAAATTGGATTGGACTCATCCCATGCGCCAACCACCCAATTGCCCACATAATTCCTCACGCCAATCTGATTTTGGCATGAGGATTTGCATGCCTTCCAAAGCTATGTCACCCACTCCCTTCTCCTCTCTTGGATAACGATCAGGTTGGTTTCATATTTGAATTCAAACTGGATTTGAATTCAAGTTTGAAATCCCATCATTATCTAGATGAGAAGTTGTTCTCATCCTAACAACTTTGGATGCCAACCTTAAAAGTTCGTTCTCCCTTGGGCATCATATTACTTTAGGCGAGTTCAAGAGAGAAAAATCAGAGGTTGGGCATGTGATCCAAAGAGGGGTTCCATATTGGCGTGGAGAAGGGTCTGGGTCTAGATCTAGGCATTGGGATCTTGAGAGAAGGAAAAGAATTTTCTTCCTTCTCTTTCACCTCTTCTTCCTTTAGTTCTTCTTCATCTCTAGAGAGTCTGTGAGATCCGAAGAAAAAATTAGATCAATCATCAAGAGAAGATCTCTATAAGAAAGCTAGCATCCTGAGAAGATCTTCATACCTCTGATCAGATCAGAGGTTCATGTGGATATCTATGGAGGTTGGATGCGTGTGCAGCTCAAGAAACCTTCAAATCCATGACATCAGCTATGGTGAAGTTCGACCAGTGCTAAGGTATTGAGATCTGATCTCAAATATATTTTCTAAATTTTAGATTATATATGTCATAGATCCGAGCATGGGTAGTTTACATATTAGATCTGATGCATGTTGAGTTAAAAGGATTTAATCTAGATCTCTTCTGCTGCATTCAAAAATATTTTGAAATACATGCATGAAACTGTCTGCATTCTAACAGTGATATCAGAGCTACAAGTTTTTCTTGACATGCATAGATCTGATTTTTGATTTAGATCTGAAAGTTTGAATAGATTAAAATCAATCTTGTACTGATATAAGGTTGTTCTAATATAGGGTTAATCCTCTATATTGAAAAGATTGTTCTAGCACAAGATTGATCATTTTTGAAAATAGTTTTTGAACCATATAAATCAATCTTTTAAAATCTAAAATTAGATGTATATGATATGTCTTCATTAATGTTAGATCTAAAATTAAAGTGATTAAAGTTTATATCAGGCTGATATAAGGTTATCCTGATATAGGGTTAATCTCCTATATTGAAAAAGTTGTCCTAGTATGATGCGAATAGATTTTTAAAAAAATATTTTTAAAATATTTTAATCATAATTTTAGATTTGATTATGTATGTATGAGATATATGCCATGTTAGTTTTAGATCTGAAAATTATATATATGATATATATTTTATAGATTTTAGATCTAAAATAGCATATATGAGATATATGACTTTTGGTTTAGATTTGAAAATATTTTGAGATCATAAACCACTAATTCATGCAATGAAATATCATCTAAAAATTATTTTTAGAATATGAATTTTATGTTTATGCATGAGGGTATGGGTTGAACAATTGGGTCTTGTGATTAGACTACAGTTAGAGTCATTGATTAGATTAGGATTAGAATCCATTAACAATTTTGAGCAGTTGATCGAACCTAATCAATGGTCAGTTAGCATTCGATCAAAGGGACTTGAAATCAAGTTTAGTTATAGTTAATCGCATCTATTCATATTTGATGTGAATTGATTGACTTAAGATCAAATTTGACTCAATGGTCTGAGCCCAAGTCACTAGGCTGATCTATTCGATTTTAATTGATCAATTGGTATCTCAGATAAGTAAGATAGCTTGATCGATAGTTTTTAATTGGACTATGCTTATCTGGCCACAAATAGTATCTAAGACAAGCATCAGTGATCCTCTCACCGATCTCACTTACTTGACCAATTTGGTCGATTAAAGATTTAATATGGTTGCTTAGTCATTTGTATTCACCCATGCCGACTAGGTTAGTCAGACATGAGATTATGCTAATCTGAATCTGATCAATTAAATATTAAATGTGCTGACTTAGATGAGATCTGAATCTAAATCTCTTCATTAAATATTAAGTTTCACAGTCTTTCACCATTGTAGAGATGTGAGTGCCTTCCTGATGTTGATCAATCTCGGCTGGTCACGATAGATTGATTGCATCGAAAAGGTACAACCACTTTATTGGCATTGGCTGTCCCAGGATAGAGATGGGGTTGGACCCAATAACTGTTAGGTGAGGGATCAATGATGGCTTTGTGTCTGCTGGTGAATGGTAGGTTTGACTTGACTAAGAAATGTATCAATAACTTTAGGTGAGGCCACAGGACTTAGAGATGAACCCACTGCATCTTGCTTAGTCAAGTAATGGATAAGATGTTGTCCACTCATTGGTTGGTGCATCACCAATAACTGTTAGGTGAAGTATGCATAGATCAGTGGGACCATAGTACCCACTTGAAATCGATTGTGTATAAGTTTTTGTTTCTCCACCTGAGTGTGAGAGATTCGAGAAAATAGTAGGAGCCTTATTTATTTTTAAAGTTCCTAGAATAAATATTTATTAAGTACAAAAATCTAATTAGAAACTATTCTCTTTGCAGATAACCATGTCAAGTTCCAACCCTCTAGCTCGTATCCTTGACACTAATAGGTTGATTGAAACAAATTAAAAAGATTGGCTTAGGAACATAAGAATTGTTCTTAATTCTGAGAAGTTGACCCATGTTCTCGATTAGGATATATCTGTATTATCGGCTTGTCCATCCCCTAATCAATGAGCCATACTTGAAAAGTGGATGGACGAAGATAATAGGGCTAGGTGCTACATTCTTGCATCCATATCTAATGATCTTTAGCACCAGTATGAAGATATGACGATTGTCAGGGATATGCTGATTCATCTATTGATGAATACTTAATTTAAGTCACTAGAAGTACTAAATATTATAATAATTGATATTATTTTATTAAAATTTAATATTTTTTAGTCTATTTTGTAGGTGATGGAGAGTTTGGGTTCATACGATTCAAATTGGACTCAAATTGGATCAGATTTGAGTGAACCATGTTGGGAATGGTGTCCCAAAGCCAATCGTTAGCCTGTTGACGGTTGTACTCATTTTTATGAATTAATAAAAATTATTTTGATATTTTTCATCATAAAATATTTCATCTTCTAATGAACTCCTATGTTGTGGTGAAGTCCTTAGGACTATTTAGACTCGACAAAGGAGGATTTATTGTTTAGTCCTTAAATCTGTTCGCGACCAAATGATACGTTGTTACTAAAGACGACAACATTTATCAAGCATAGGTCGTTGTGTGCCATATAGGTTGGTTGTCCTCTTAACCAATGAGTGTGGAGACACTGGTATGGCATACAGGTGAGATGTAAGGGTACATCTATACTGAACATGACCAACTCCGGAGCTATTTTTGCTGTCAAGATTTGCTCCGAAGGAATATGGATATAAATATCCCTCCGACCTGAGACCGCCACGGTGACTTGCAAGTAACTCACTGCACTTAGGCACTGGACTACCTGAATTTTTAATTTAGTGATGGAAGACTGCTGGGTGTAGTCAAGTACTTGACTTGTCGGTGCGTGTATCAAGATGGGATTGACCACTCCAGTTTAGGAGCTATGTACAGTCATGTTTCAATTTAGCAAAACCTTGACTAGGGTAGTCCTTGTGAGGAGTCATAGGACTGTTTGAGTTGAGCACGATTCGGATGATCTGATCAAGGTTGATAGTTTAACCCTGAGTCATCCTAAACACAGAGGTCAAAAGGATGAATTATACAGTAACCATATTCATGTAGGTTCTGAGTGTTGTGATTGCGACTCTTTGACTTATCCGAATGTCGGGTACTATTGCTAGATGGTCACTTCGATTAGTACAGAAATTGGTTCCTGTGCTACTGGCTTAGGTTCGAACCTGCGGGGTCACACACATTAGAGGTTCTTATCTGATCTGATGGCTGATGTAGAATCCTACATGTTTGAGACTCAGTGATCGAGAATCAAGATTCTCTAATCATGAGTTTCACACATTATGGGTATCGGGGTCAAGAGTCCCACTGATTGGGACTTTTCGATCAGGGTTACATATCGATGAATTCTGATGTCTGATTGTCCATCGGATTTGGACTCAATATTTATGAGATATTTAAATAGTGATTTGATCTCTAATTAACTCAATTTGATTGAGTAATTATTTTTGAATCAAGTCCAATTGAATTGGATTCAGTTGGGTTTGACCCGATTAGGTTAAGAGTTGACCTAATCGTCGAGATGGTTTGGTCCCTGATTTGATCAGGGGTTGGGCTTAATCAATTCCTGATTTGATTAAGATTTTATTGAGCCTAATTAAGTCTAATTTAGTTGGATTTAAATTAGTCTAATTGGACCTAACTTATTTGGTTCAATTAGGTTGGTTTAAATAATTAAACCATCTTGACCCAATCTCTATGCGCCACCTCACTTCCATTGCACCCATTTGATTCATGAGAAGGAACTTCTCATGAATTTTTTTCTCACACCAAGCCCTCTCCATGTCCAACTTTAATGTGCCAAATGAATGGATAAGGATGATTGGTTGGCCATTCAAATTCAAAACAAAGTTTGAATTTGAATGGGCAATCAATTATTCAGCCTTATCCCTTTTTTTACGCTCCATTTATTACATGAGAAAAGGTTTCTCATGAAATCACTTCATGCACAATTTAAGCCACGCCTCATACCTTTAGTGGATAAGGGATGAGTTGGTGTCAATTTGAATTCAAAATTTGATTTGAATTCAAATGTGCAATTACTCATCTTTATCCTTTCTTTTGGATAAGACGTTTGACGTTGTTATAAAAGGAGGAGAAGAGTGGGGCATGCAAGATGAAGATTTTTGAAGAAAAATTTTGGGGCATGAGAAGTCTTGTGCGTGAGAAAGAAGTCCATATCCTTCCAAGAGAAAAAGAAAGAAAAGAAAGAAAAGTGGGTGCAAGATTTTCGGTGAGTTTTCTAGAGTTTTAGCCTGGGGTTCGGGAAGTGAGAAAGTGAGCTACGAGTATCGTGAGCCCATAAAATCTCAGAAAGATCTTTAACATCCTCTCAAGTATGTCTGTTGATGATCCGGAGTATTCAAAAAATCAACAGACATCGATCGAAGGAGTTCGATCAGCATCGATCGTCAAAAGGACTCTATAACGAGCTAGCACTCATGAGGAGTCGATCAAATCGGAAGCTTTGTGTGGATGATCCGCAGAGGCCAGACATACTGTGTGGCTGCGTCGTGATGATCAAACTCTTCCGACGGTGATCAGATTGCGATGATCTACTACCCGCATAAAGGTATTGTGTTTTGAACACATTACAATAAAGTGTTTATTGTTCAAATTTAAATTTTAAATTTAAATGCATGCATGCTATATATCATATTTAGATCCTAGTGTAGGATAAATTTATATTAATTAATTAGATTAATTAATATTTTTCTACTGTAAAATCATAATTTTGAAAAAAATTTAAAATTATCATTTTACCCCTGCACTGAATTTCCCCAAAAAATGGTATCAGAGTGGGTTTTTAGATATGATATATATATTTGCATGTGTAGATTAAGTTGTAATCTAAAAGTTTAAATTTGAAATTTGAAATTCAAAATTTAAAATTTGAATTTTGAAAGTTTTTCAAAATTCAAAATTCAAAAATTTAAAATTTAAAATTTAAAATTTGAATTTTGAAAGTTGTTTGAAATTAAAAATTCAAAAATTTGAAATTTAAAATTTGAAATTTGAATTTAAAAATTTGTAATTCAAAATTCAAAATTCAAAAATTTGAAATTTAAAATTTAAAATTTGAAATTTGGTTGAAATTTCAAATTTGAAATTCAAAATTTAAAATTCAAAATTTAAAATTCAAAAATTTGAAATTTGAAATTTGTTTGAAATTTAAAATTCAAAATTTAAAATTTGAAATTTAAAATTTAAATTTTGATATTGGTATATTTAAATATACTTGATCCAAGTAGCAAGTAATCGAATTGGGTTGGTTGCCATGGTCGTCCGGTCATAGGAGAAAAGCAGGGTTTAAAGGCCCTCTCCTCCCATTCGATGGGATCTCCTATGGCGGTAGAGGTGCCGCTGCAATTATATCCCATGCAGATGATGCAGCAAAAAAAATTAATTGTAAAGATTCAATTATAAAATTTATCATGAATATGTTAGATTCGATCTAAAGGAATATTCATGATTTATTTTGATTGAGTTATTTTCTGTTATGTAATTAGCAATAGGATTGCTATTTATGAAATGTGCTGATCTATTTGTGAAATGAGTCAACATATTTGGTGAACAGAAAATAAAACCTTTCAAATTTGAAAATTATTTTTGAAATGCCAAACCCTGACCCATCAGCCCAAATACTTAATTAAAAGAATTAAGTGTTGTCTAGTAGGTCTAGAATTGTGAATTAAGACCTAAGACAATTGCATAAACTTGTGGGTCAATGGGTTAGATGGATTAGGTCCATAATTGGGTTAGACCTAAGGTTAGCTTAAAGAAATAGACTAAATTAGAGTAATTGGTCAAATCTAATCAAAAGTTGAATTAGATTAGGTCAAGGATACTCTAGACTCAACTCCAATAGTTATAGTTGAATAGGTCCATGTCTTTAACTAGACCAAGATGGACTTAATTCATGGCTACGCGGTGGAACCCTATTTACTAAGTTGATCAAATTAAAACTAATGAACCAATTGGTGTCTAAAGTAAGTTTGGCAGTTTGACCAGTGGTTTTTAAGCGAGAGCTACTCGCAGTGATTCGATCTCTGACGAGTTAATGGCTTATCCCCACCACTGATCTCACTTACCTGGCCAACCTGGTGAATTAGATTTTGATTAGATCACTTGGTGATTAGGGCTCACCCATGTCATTAGGTAAATCAGTTTGACTGATTTAGGTGCTCCTAATGCCAGCTTTAATTAAATTCTTTTTTAATCTGACTTGGTGAAGTCAGTGGGAGGATTGAAATTGGCTGGATATTTTCTTCTCATCTATCCTTTAATAAAATCTTCAAAAATTATTAGGTCCCTAAAAATGATTAAGTTATATTGATAACTAAGTCATAGCCTCCCATTAAGTGAGTGATAATGAGTCCATTAGTTTAATAATCATTGGAGGCCCAAAGGCCTAATGCTTATTGACTAATGGAATTATCATTCATAATATGATAATTTGGTTTGAGTCTTTCTGATGGTGGTCAGGTTGGCCGACCAAAGTCGGGCTTGATCATTTATTGGTCTGATTCACCAAATCAAATCATGTTAATGGTTGGACCTAACCAGATCTTTTCAGTGGAGGCCAAAGCCTACTGATTAGGTTCTAGGGCAAAATCAATTACTAGAAGTTGTTTAGAGAAATAACTGATTATGAACCTATCCATAGATGCACATGGGTTGTCCAACCAAAGTTGGGCTCGTGTGTAGTCTGTGTGGATTCTAGTACCCACTAAGGAATTAAAGTAATTCTTCAAATTGAAGGTTGAGGCTACCAGTTCGTAAAAATACTGCGAGAAACTTTAGACTAAAGTCCAAGTCTTTAGTATTTATAATTTATGTACTAATAGAGGTCTGGTTTTCCTTTATGTAGCTATGGCCACTACCCTGTCCCTCCGGTCATTATTAGATAATGACAAGCTCATGGGACCTAATTTCGATAGTTGGTATCGAAAATTAAAAATCATCCTTGAGCATGAGCGGATCCTTTATGTAGTAACGGATCCGGTACCTGAGGAACCAGCCCCGAACGTTAGAGGGACGGTCCGAGACACTTATCAGAAGTGGCTCAACGACCGCACCACCGTTCGGTGCATTATGCTGGTGGCAATGAATGATGAGTTCAGCCGCAGGTTCGAGAACGCCCAGCCACAGGAGATGCTTCAAATGTTGAACGACTCCTTTGGCATGCCTAACGATGTTGAAAGGCATAAAACTAGTTGTACCATTTTTAATGCTCGGATGAGGGATGGAGCCTTAGTCACTGATCATGTACTGTACATGATCGAAATGATTGAGCGCCTAAGTAAACTGGGCTTTCTCCTGCACGAGCAGCTCGGTAAGGATGCGATCCTTAATTCATTGCCCAAGTCCTTCCTCCCCTTCCTTACTCATTTTCAGATGACAAAGCCTGCAGTGAACTACCACAGCTTGTTGGGGTTGCTGTAGAACTTTGAGAAGGATCACCAGCTCCATAAGGAGTCGGTGAATGTTGTGGGAGGGTCTTCTTCTGGTCGTCGACCCTTTAAGAAAGGGAAGAAGAAGAACAAGAAGAAGAAGAATAAGAAGGTACAGCTGCATGCTGGGACATCTGCACAGGGTTAGACCAAGAAGTGCAAGCCCGATCAGAGCCAGGCGGAGTACTTCTTTTGCAAGAAGCAGGGGCACTAGAAGAGGACCTGTCCTCTATACATTGCCTCCCTGGATCCGAACAGGCCGAAGAAGAAGCAAGGTACTTATATGATAACACCTTGTAACTTTTTTATTTGTGATACTACTGCCTGGGTATTGGATACCGAAAGCCCTTATCATATTTACAGTTCGATGCAGGGTCTGCAGGTCAATAGGAGATTTGATGAAGGCGAGAGATTCCTGAACGTTGGAGATGGAAGCAAAGTTCCAGTTCTAGCATTAGGAATCATGAACCTTGTAATCAATTTTCGAAACATAATTTTGAGTGAATATCACTATTGTCCAAGATTTTTATTAAATATTATTTCTGTAGGCCTTTTGGCCATGAACGGTTATCAATTTTTAATAAAAGAAAATATTTGCAATATCATTTTGAATGGTGTTACAATGTTTGTTGGACAACTTAATAATGGAATTTACTTTCTATCACAACCTGTTAATGTGGTTCAAACCTCCGGTAAACGCCCTAGAATAGATAATGTGTCAGAAGTCTACCTTTGGCACTGTAGGCTAGGTCATATCAATAAGAACAGGATAAACAGATTGGCTCAAGAAGGAATTCTTAAAGTAGGTGATTGTGAATCACTTCCAACCTGTGAGTCCTGTCTTCTTGGTAAAATGACCAAATCACCTTTTACTGAAAAAGGTGAGCGAGCCAGTGAACTCTTGGGTCTGGTACATTCTGATGTATGTGGACCCATGAGCTCAAGTGCAAGAGGTGGATATTTCTACTTCATAACCTTCACAGACGACCTATCGAGATATGGGTATGTCTATTTAATGAAGCATGAATCGGAGTCATTTGAAATGTTCAAACTATTCCGAAATAAGGTAGAAAAACAAACTGAAAAGTATATTAAAACTCTTCAATCTGATCGAGGAGGTGAATATCTTTCCAATGATTTTCTGACATATCTTAGGGAGAATGGGATTCTCTCTCAGTGGACTCCTCTTGGAACACCATAATATAATGGTGTATCTGAAAGGAGGAATCGGACCTTGTTGGACATGGTTCGATCCATGATGGGATTTGCTGGTTTGCCGATCTCCTTCTGGGGATATGCGCTCGAATCGGCTTGTTACCTTCTAAATAGAGTTTCGAGTAAGTCTGTAACTAAAACACCATATGAGATATGGATAGGACGTAAGCCAGTACTCTCGCACCTTAGGGTTTGGGGGTGTCTGACTTATGTTAAATGTTTAATTATGGATAAGCTTGGATCTAGGTCTGACAAGTATAATTTATTAGGGTATCCAAAAGAGACCAAAGGGTATTACTTCTACCTAGCTGATGAGCAAAAAGTGTTTGTCAGCCTTAAGGCAATCTTTTTGGAAAAGAAGTTCCTTGGTGAAGGAACTGTTGCCTCTAAGATCGAACTTGACGAAGTTCGGCAGGTGAAAAAATTGACACAAGTTTCTGAACCTGAACCGAATTTGGTTAGATCAGATCCGGAGCCCATTGTTCAAGCACCCTTAAGATGATCTGGTAGAGTACCACGTCAACCGGACAGATACTATGGTTTCTTGGTCCGGGATGATGATCCTATCGAACTTGACAAAAATGATGAGGATCTGATCACCTACATGGATGCAATGCAGAGACCCGACTATGAGAAATGGCTAGAAGCCATGAAATCCGAAATGGAGTCCATGAAGGTCAACGATGTGTGGACATTGGTTGACCCACCCGAAGGAGTAAAACCCATAGGGTGTAAGTGTGTCTTCAAGAGGAAGAGAGGCGTAGATGGAAAGGTGAAAATCTATAAAGCCCATTTGGTTGCCAAGGGATATCATCAACGTTATGGTATAGACTATGACGAGACATTTTTTTCTGTGGCAATGCTCAAATCCATTCGGATTATGCTTGCGATAGCTGTCCATCTGGACTATGAAATCTGGCAGATGGATATGAAGACAGCTTTCCTAAATGGAGAACTGGATGAAGAGGTGTATATGATACAACCTGGAGGATTCACATCCATAGGTGAGTCTAAGGTGTGCAGGCTACAGAGGTCCATTTATGGACTTAAGCAGGCATCACGGAGTTGGAACATACATTTTGATAAGATGATCAAGATGTATGGCTTCGTTAAGAACTGAGAAGAGCCCTGCATTTATAAGTGGGCTAATGGTCCAGTAGTAGTATTTCTTGTATTGTATGTGGATGACATTCTCTTAATCGAAAATGATGTCCCTGCATTACAGAGAATAAAGATTTGGCTGTCGTCATAGTTCTCAATGAAGGATCTGGGAGAAGCTTCCTGCATCCTAAGGATGAGGATCTATAGGGATAGATCTAAAAGGTTACTTGATTTATCTCAGTCCACGTACATTGATACTATACTGAAGAGGTTCAGCATGAAGAATTTCAAGAAAGGCTATCTTCCGATAGGCCATAGAATTTCTCTCTCGAAGAGAGATTGTCCGACAACACCTCAAGAGAGAGAGCGTATGGATAAGATTCCATATGCTTCGGCAGTAGGATCTATCATGTACGCCATGACATGTACACGACCAGATGTTGCATACTCACTAGGGGTAGTGAGTAGATACCAATCTGATCCAGGGGAGAATCATTGGAAGGTTGTTAAAATCATCCTGAAGTATTTAAGAAATACTAAGGACCAGTGGCTTGTTTATGGTGAATCAGACTTGAGACTTATAGGGTTTACAGACTCTAGTTTCCAGTCTGATCATGATGACAGTAAAAGTGTGTCGGGATTTATTTTTACCCTTAATGGTGGGGCTATCTGCTAGAAAAGTTTCAAGCAGCACACAGTGGCTGATTCAGTTTGCGAGGCAGAGTATGTCGCCGCATCAGATGCTGCCAAAGAAGTGGTGTGGCTAAAAAAATTCATCACCGAGTTCGGAGTAGCACCCTCCCTTGTTGGTCCAGTTTTGCTCTACTGTGACAGCTGTGGAGCCATTGTTCAAGCGAAGGAACCAAAGGCACACCAGCGGACGAAGCATATTCTGCGCCGCTACCATCTCATCTGAAAAATTATGGATCGAGGTGACATCGATCTTTAGAAGATCGATGGAAAGGAGAACCTGGCTGACCCATTCACTAAAGCCATTGCGGTGAAGGAGTTCGACAACTACAAGTCGAAGATGGATATTAGATACTGCATCGATTGGCTTTAGGCCAAGTGGAAGATTATTGGGAATAGTATCCTAAAGCCAATCGTCAGCTTGTTGACGGTTGTGCTCATTTTTATGAATTAATAAAAATTATTTTGATATTTTTCATCATAAAATATTTCATCTTCTAATGAACTCCTATGTTGTGGTGAAGTTCTTAGGACTATTTAGACTCAACAAAGGAGGATTTGTCGTTTAGTCCTTAAATCTGTTCACGACCAAATGATACGTTGTTACTAAGGACGACAATGTTTATCAAGCATAGGTCATTGTGTGCCATATAGGTTGGTTGTCCTCTTAACCAATGAGTGTGGAGACACTAGTATGGCATGCAGGTGAGATGTAAGGATACATCTGCACTGAACGTGACCAACTCCGGAGCTATTTCTGCTGTCAAGATTTGCTCCGATGGAATATGGGTATAAATATCCCTCCGATCTGAGACCGCCATGGTGACTTGCAAGCAACTCACTGCACTTAGGCACTGGACTACCTGAATTTTTAATTCAGTGACGGAAGGCTGCTGGGTGTAGTCAAGTACTTGACTTGTCGGTGCGTGTGTCAAGATGGGATTGACCACTCCAGTTTAGGAGCTGTGTACAGTCGTATTTCAATTTAGCAAAACCTTGGCCAGGGTAGTCCTTGTGAGGAGTCACAGGACTGTTTGAGTTGAGTACGATTCGGATGATCTGATCAGGGTTGACAGTTTAACCCTGAGTCATCCTAAACACAGAGGTCAAAAGGATGAATTATACAGTAACCATATTCATGTAGGTTCTGAGTATTGTGATTGCGACTCTTTGACTTATCCGGACGTCGGGTACTATTGCTAGATGGTCACTTCGATTAGTACAGGAATTGGTTCCTGTGCTACCGGCTTAGGTTCGAACCTGCGGGGTCACACACATTAGAGGTTCCTATCTGATCTGATGGCTGATGTAGAATCTTACATGTTTGGGACTCAGTGATCGAGAATTTAGATTCTCTGATCACGAGTTCCACACATTATGGGTACCGGGGTCAAGAGTCCCATTGGTTGGGAGTTTTCGATTAGGGTTACATATCGATGAATTCTGATGCCTGATTGCCCATCAGATTTGGACTCAATATTTGTGAGAGATTTAATTAGTGATTTGATCACTAATTAACTCAATTTGATTGAGTAATTATTTTTGAATCAAGTCCAATTGAATTGGATTCAGTTGGGTTTGACCCGATTAGGTTAAGAGTTGACCTAATCGTCGAGATGGTTTGGTCCCTGATTTGATCAGGGGTTGGGCTTAATCAATTCTTGATTTGATTAGGATTTTATTGAGCCTAATTAAACCTAATTTAGTTGGATTTAAATTAGTCTAATTGGACCTAACTTATTTGGTTCAATTAGGTTGGTTGAAATAATTCAACCATCTTGACCCAATCTCCATGCGCCACCTCACTTCCATTACACCCATTTGAATTCATGAGAAGGAACTTCTCATGAATTTTTTTCTCACACCAAGCCCTCTCCATGCCCCACTTTAATGTGCCAAATGAATGGATAAGGATGATTGGTTGGCCATTCAAATTCAAAATAAAGTTTAAATTTGAATGGGCAATCAATTTTGTGTCTTATCCCTTTTTTTACATTTCATTTATTACATGAGAAAAGGTTTCTCATAAAATCACTCCATGCATAATTTAAGCCACGCCTCATGCCTTTAGTGGATAAGGGATGAGTTGGTGTCCATTTGAATTCAAAATTTGATTTGAATTCTAATGTGCAATTACTCATCTTTATCCTTTCTTTTGGATAAGATGTTTGACGTTGTTATAAAAGGAGGAGAAGAGTGGGGCGTGCAAGATGAAGATTTTGGGAGAAAAATTCTGGGGTGTGAGAAGTCTTGTGCATGAGAAGGAAGTCCATATCCTTCCAAGAGAAAAAGAAAGAAAAGAAAGAAAAGTGGGTGCAAGGTTTCCGATGAGTTTCCTAGAGTTTTAGCCTGGGGTTCGGAAAGTGAGAAAGTGAGCTACGAGTATCGTGAGCCCATAAAATCTCAGAGAGATCTTCAACATCCTCTCAAGCATGTCTGTTGATGATTCAGAGCATCCAAAGAATCGACAGACATCGATCGAAGGAGTTCGATCAGCATCGACCGTCAAAAGGGCTCTACAATGAGCTAGCACTCGTGAGGAGTCGATCAGATCGGGAGCTTCATATGGATGATACGCAGAGGGCAGACATGCTGTGTGGCTGCGTCGTGATGATCAGACTCTACCGACGGTGATCAGATTGTGGCGATCTACTACCCGCACAAAGGTATTGTGTTCTGAATACATTACAATAAAGTGTTTATTGTTCAAATTCGAATTTCAAATTTAAATGCATGCATGCTATATATCATATTTAGATCCTAGTGTAGGGTAAATTTATATTAATTAGATTAATTAATATTTTTCCAATATAAAATCATAATTTTGAAAAAGTTTTAAAATTACCATTTTACCACTGCCCTGAATTTTTCCAAAAAATCAGGCAACCAGCTTCTATTCTAGTGTGAACGCAACTTAAAGATTATGGGTCAAGAAGTAGCCTCTCCAATCAAGGGCCCAGATTAAAAGATAAATGGAACCAAGTGTGAATATGACTTCTGTCTTAATGGCTCAGATTAAAAGATCACTCTTCATGAAGATCTAAGGGTCCTTATCACACTCCCACATCTTGTTTCATGAAACCCTAGCCTCTCCACTCTATAAATAGAACCCCAAGGCCTCCATCTTCTCCAATCAAGCCAACCCTAAGTTCTCTTCAAGCTTCTCTCTCTCTCCCTCTTTCTCTTCTCCATAAGTCTAGAAGAGGTACTAACTCTAGCACGACACTATATTTCTCCACAGATCTTTTTTCCACATCTTAAAAAATTTAGAAAAAGTCCTAATCCTAATGTCGCTACCCTTTCTTTTTACATACTCTCTTCCATCTATCTTTTTTCTTTAGAGTTTCTAGATCAAGCCTTCCAGCCATCCTGTCGCTGCCTGCACGAAAAAAAATGAAGGATTCAAGGAGACATATCCACTATCGGGCATACCTAGAAGATCACTTTGGTTTCATTATTTTTGTATTGAATTTTTATTTCTTTTCTATTATATATTTTTTTATTTAATAAATAAAAAATATTTTTATTACAATCTCATTGTTTCTTTCTTAATTTCTTACAATCTATTATTTTTTTATTTATATTTTTAAAATAATTGACATAAGATCTCTGTGGATATAATCCTGATTCACCCTATCTACATAGTAGTGAGTAGAATTAATTTTGGTATGCTATGACATGCATCTAATTTTAGTGCCATTATCGAAGATCTTAGTATGATTTTTGAAAAAAATTAAAAAAAATTGTAAAATAATAAAAAAATATTTTATTGCTTTTTAGATTTTTATTTCTTACTTTAGATTGCTTGATTGCCTTATATACTTTACTACTTTATATTTTTAATTGATTATTTTCTTTTCTTACATCTTACTTTTTATACTTTACTTTACTGATTAGTAATTTACCTTTTATTGTTAGTTAATTTACTTAAATTACTTAATTACCTTCTATTTATTTTTTTTTAAAATTTTTGCCTCATACTTCTTTTCGTATATGATAGATTTACTACTTTATATCTAGATTTATTTATTTACATGCATAATTTTTTTTTATTTTCTATAGTCTAGGATTTACTACTTTTCATAGCTTAAAATAATTTATTTTTCTAAAAATAGATTTGATTTATTTCTTTATTTGTAGGTTACCTACTTGCCTTTTAATCTTAGCATTATTTACTTTTTATTTAGTTAGATTTACTAGATCTTCTCATACTTAATTAACCTAATTTAAAACTTACCTCTTATTCCTTCTTGCTTAAAGATAATAAATATAAAAAGAATACAAAGACATCACATAATACTTAACTAATATAAATAAACTAATTAAATCTTAAAAGCTACTTAACATGTTTGGATATTTTTTCTTTTTGCATTGCATATTTTCATAAAAAAATCTTAAGGATAAAATTTTAATCAACATAAGGTGAAGATTTCATCACCCTTCTTTGGCCCACAAACAACCATCTTGCAATTACATTAATCTAAATCTCTAATTTTAAATTGATTAAACATTGACCCTTAAGGATCTTCGAGCTCAATAGGATAAGAAATCTTAAAAGTTCGATCGAATTCAGATTAGTCAGTTTAACTAGTATCTAAAAAAATGGTTTAGAGATTACGTCCTGAAGGAAAGTGGCTTATTAATTGATTCCGTTTGCTTACTTGGCCAACACAGTTGGTGTCTAAGAAAAACAACGGAGAGACCCACCAACTTTACACTTATCTGGTCAGATGAGCGGATAGTCTGCTACTTGGAGTGCTTGAAGGTGATTTTAGTAGTTAGGAGCTATCTAGATCTAGGATAATCCATAGTCAGGATTGATCGAACCACTTGATTGTTAACCAAAAACATCAAACCTAATTGATTCTTCTCTCTCTTCTTAGCCTTAGAACTTCTTAGGTTCTCTTCTTTAGAACTCTTTTCTCTCCCCCTTCATCTTTTCTCCTCTTCTCTTCAAAAAAAAAAAACCTTATTGAAATTAAAACTCGATGAAATCTTTTGGGTGCATGCTAGGACGCCGATCATTATAACCTGATTTACACCCATTATACCAAGAGCTAGAAAGAATAATTCGAATAAATCGAATCAAAATCATGGATCCAAAATAAGAGACTGATCCACCATGATAATTGAGGGAGTATTTTACTCCATCATCTTACACCTACTCGCCATGTATCCAGCCTCCTCCTGTGGAGGTGGCATAACATGAAATCAAGTCCAACATTATTCAAATGCTATCATCATTTTATGGACTGACAAATGAGGACTGTACAAATACTTGAATGAATTTTTTGAGATATGCTCCACAGTAAAAATTCAAAACTTCTCCGATGATGCCCTTGGTTGAAACTGTTTCCTTTTTCACTTAAAGACAAAGCCAAGTATTGGTTAAACTCTCTAGATTCCATAATCATTTCAACTTGGGACCATCTTCAGAGAGAATTTTTCAAAAAATATTTTTCAATTAGAAAAGCCATCACTAGTTTTTTCTAATTGGATGGTGAACTTTTTCATGAGATATGAAAAAGGTTAAGAGACCTTATTCATAAATGCCCCCACCACACTGTCCCCAAATGGCAACTTGTTCAGTGTTTCTACAATGGCCTATCAGAGAAATATCGACAAATGATCGATGCATCGTGTGGTGGGACATTCATGCTAAAGAGTGAGGATGAGGCTTGGCAGCTCTTTGAAATATTTAATGAGAACTCTCTACATCACATGTCTGCCACTTCTAGAGAACAACCCATGTCTCAACAGAAAAAAGATAGAATCTATCAGATTGAAAATGTTATGGATATCCACAGTAAGGTAGATGAGTTATCCCAAAAATTAGACCATCTTCTGAATACTGGACACTCTTCGATTCTACCTAACCCAGTCCAAGATGTTTGTGCATTGTGTGCAAGTCCGATCCATTTTGTTAGTGAATGCCCAATCACACCTCAATTTTTTGAGTTTGTGCATGAGCAGGTCTAGTAAGCTCTAACCCAACAAGCTCGTAGATCAGGAGATGATCCATACTCGAACACTTATAACTCCGATTGGAGAAACTATCCAAATTTTTTCTGGAGACCACAGCCAGTGGTTGGCCCTGCTATACCTAGACCCAACTATCAGGATCCAACATATAGGCATGGACCATACCACCAGTTCCAAAATGCTCCTTAACCATCTACCACTAGTCACAGCTCAGCTTTTGAGGAAAAGATTTTAAAAGTGCTAGAATGATTAGAAGTCAACACCCAAACTCTTAACTCCCACACGCAATCTATTGCTAAGCTAGAGACCCAAATAGGTCAACTAGCAACCGCATTCAGTAGGATGGAAGGAGAAAAATTACCTAGCCAATCTGAGAGCAACCCAAGAGAGTAATTCATGACTAAGAGCTCCAATGCTCTAGAAACCTTTTCTGAACATGCCAAATCAATCATGACTCTCAAAAGTGAGAACATCATTGAACACACGAGTAAAATCAATAAGACCAACCCTAGACCTCGGACCAAACTCGAATCACCCAAGAACAAGAAGGATCCAAAAATAGAGAATGAATCAACTGCACCAAAAGCACCTTATTTGCCTAAAGCCCCATTTTTGAGTGCCCTAAAAGCCCCTACTCCTGTGGATAAGAAGAGAGGAAGACTCGATGAGATGTTGGAATTATTTATGCAAGTCCAAATTAATCTCTCCCTTCTAGACACAATCAAACAAGTCCCAGCTTATGCAAAATTTTTAAAAAAATTATGCACCCAAAAATATAAATCTCGATCACAACTTTCAAAGAAAGTATGCTTAATCGAACAAGCTCGCTCTGTCTTCCAGCATGCTACCCCTCCAAAGCTTAAAGATCCAGGTGCCCCTACCATTTCTTGCATGATAAGGAACTTTCACATAGAACAAGCTCTTTTGGACCTAGGGGCCAGTGTGAACCTTTTACTTAGCTTGGTATATGAATTTTTTGGGTTCGAAGAACTATAACCCATATCGATCACTTTACAGTTAGCTGATAGATCAATTAAGATACCACGTGGGATGATCGAGGATATTTTGGTCAAAGTAGTTGAGTTTTATTTTTTAGTTGATTTGCTAGTCCTTGACATGGAACTGAGTGGCAATCTAAGGCAAATTTTCATTATCCTATGCTGACCCTTCCTAGCTACACAAACACATACATCAATTGTAGGACAAGAGTCATGGATGTATTGTTTGGGAATAAAAAATTGAGACTGAATGTGTTTAGTGCATCCCAGGGACTATCAGCGGATAGTTGCTTCGAGATAGATACATTCAAGGACATTATAGAGGAAGCAACATCAATGATTTTTGTACATGATTTTCAAGACACCCACTTGATGCATTTTGGAGTGGATGATTATGATATGGAGGGAGGTAGCGAAGAAGTAAACGTTCTAGTTGATATATCACATGCTGAAACTACTCTCCTTTGGATAATCCAGTACGAGCCATTGCCTGCATTAGCCAATACATCCACAGCCCAATCATTAGAATCACCACCTGCACTAAAATTAAAGCCACTTCTGATCGCACTCAAGTATGTATTTCTAGGACCTAATGACACCCTCCTGGTGATCATTACATCAGACTTGACCCCAGATCAAGAAGCACAATTGGTTGGTATTCTGAAGGAAAACAAAGAGGCTATCGGCTGGTCTATTATCGATCTAAAAGAAATTGATCCCTCTATCTGTATGCACCACATTCATTGTAAGGTAGATGCCAAACCCCATCAAGACATGCAGAGGAGATTGAACCCAAACATACGAGAAGTAGTGAAGAAAGAGGTTGTAAAATAATTAGATGCTGGAATCATCTACCCCATATTCGATAGTAAATGGGTCAGCCCTACCCAAATAGTACTTAAGAAATCAAGTATTACTATGGTGGAGAATGAAGAAGGTGAATTACTTCCCACTCATACACCATCTAGTTAGCGAGTGTGCATTGATTATAGGAAACTAAATGTCGTGATTAGGAAAGACTATTTTTCATTATCCTTTATAGATCAAATCCTAGAATAGCTAGCAGGTCAATATTTTTTCTATTTTTTGAATGGTTATTCGGGGTACAATCAGATACCTGTATTTTCAGATGACCAAGAGAAGACCACCTTCACTTGCTCTTATAGCATTTTTATTTTTCAGCGTATGCTGTTTGGGCTCTGCAATGCACCCATTACTTTTCAACGGTGCATCTTGACCATTTTCTCAGATATGATGGATAAATATCTCGAAGTATTCATAGATGATTTCTCTATATTTGGAACCACTTTTGAGAATTATCTTCATAACCTCTCCAAAGTCCTTAAGCACTGTACGGAGATAATTTGGTTTTAAGTTGAAAAAAGAGCCATTTCATAGTTCGAAAAGAAATCGTATTAGGACATATTATTTTCGAAAGGAGGATTGAGATAGATAAAGCCAAAATCAAAGTCATTTCAAAACTACCACCCCTCATTTCGATTCGATAAATACGATCCTTCTTAGATCACACTGGATTTTACAGATGCTTCATCAAAGATTTTAGCAAAATATCAAGATCCTTATGCAATCTGCTAGCCAAAGACATGCCATTTGTCTTTAATGAAGACTGTCTACAAGCCTTCCATACATTACGAACAGCCCTGACAACAGCACCCATAATAAAACTCCCTGATTGATCCTTCCCATTTGAAATCATGTGTGACACTTTCGATTTTGCAATAGGAGCCGTCTTAGGTCAAAGAATCAATAAGGAGCCACATATGATCTATTATGCTAGCAAAACTCTATTCGATGCCCAATTAAACTACACCACGACAGAAAAAGAGCTACTAGCAGTGGTATTCACCCTTGATAAATTTTATTCATATCTGCTAGGGTCTAAGGTTCTAGTATATTCTGATCACGCAGCTCTAAAATATTTGCTCTCAAAGAAAGATACTAAATCATGATTGATCAGATGGATCCTTTTGCTTTAAAAATTTGATCTAAAAATTTGAGATAAGAAGGGTTTCAAAAATATGGTTGCTGATCACATTTCTAGAATCTTAATTGATCATACATGGGTACAGATGAAGTTAAGGAGAAATTTCCTGACAAACAACTTTTTACAATCTCTTCTGACCAAATTCCATGGTTTGCCTACATCATTAACTATTTGGCAAAAGGACAAGTTCCTCTCCATTGGACAAAATAGGAGAACGATTGATTCTTCTCACAGGTCACACATTATTATTGAGAGGAACTTGAATTGTTCAAATATTGTCCTGATCAAGTGATTCGACGTTATGTCCTTGAGAGTGAGTATCAAAGTTTACTTACCTTTTGCCACTCTCATGCATGAGGGGGACATTTTAGTGAAAAGAGAATGACCGCGAAAGTGTTACAAAGTGGGTTTTACTAGCCGACATTATTTAAGGATATAGATAAATTTTGCCTTGAGTGCCGCACTGTCTGTAGATGGAGAACATTTCTAGAAAAAAATATGATGCCCCTATCCTTCATTTTAGTCATGGAAGTTTTTGATGTTTGGAGAATCGATTTTATGGGCTCCTTTCCTCCATCCTATGCATACGAATATATTTTGGTTGTAGTAGATTATGTATTTAAGTAGGTAGAGGCTATGACAATCAGGACAAATAATCATAAGGTGGTAATCAAATTCATCCAATAGAACAACTTAAGTCGATTTAGTTGCCCAAGAGCCATTATTAGTAATGGAGGTGCACACTTCATGAATAGGCATTTTGAAAGCTTAATGAAGAAATACAGAATCACTCACAAAGTTGCCACACCATGCCACCCCCAAACTAGTGGCCAAGTGGAAGTCTCCAATAGGGAGATCAAATAAATTCTCGAGAAGATAGTTAGGCATGATTGAAAAGATTGGTCTGGACGATTAGATGATGTATTATAGACCTACCATACTGCATACAGGATTCCGATAGGAATGTCTCCTTACCAGCTCATTTTTGAAAAAACTTACCATTTGTCGATAGAGCCAGAGCACCACATATTTTGCGCTATAAAGTAATTAAATTTTGACATGAAAATTACGGATAGTAATAAGAGACTACAATTGAACGAATTAGAAGAGCTACGCAATGAAGCATACGAGAGTTCATGAATTTATAAGGCTCGAACTAAGGCTTATCATGATAAATATATTTCATAAAAAATATTCGAGCCTAATCAAAAAGTATGGCTTTATAATTTGAGGTTGCGATTATTCCCTAAAAAATTTTATTCACATTGATGTTGCCCAGCTATGCAACCCAAGAGGGGGGGGGGTGAATTGGGTTTCTAAAAATTTTAAACTTAACTTATGTCTTATGAAAAATGTTTAACAATAGCTAAATAAATAAGGAGAGTATAGTTGATTCAAGGATAATGGTTAAATACAAGAATGCAAGAGAATAAAGAAGTTCTAAAGAAGAGCAATTAGACACAACACAAATAAAAGGATTTATAGTGGTTCGGTGCCAACCTTGCACCTACATCCACTCTCCAAGCTCCTACTTGGGAATTTCAATCCACTAACTTGTATTCAACCTGAATTCACTCATCAAAAACTTTGACTCTAGCTATCCCAAGCTAGTCCATTTGTTTTTCGGGTACAAGCCAACCCAATACACTTCGATTCAAGGTTCGGATCAACCTTCCCTTGTTTTGAAATCCTTCCAAAATAAAAATAATAACTCAAACAGAGTATAACAATCAATAGCACAGAAAATACAAAAGAAGCTCCTTTAATGAGCGAATGAGACTTTAAATACACTTTACTCAAGGAGAAGAAAGCTCTTTTCGATTTTCTCAAGATGGTTGGAGACTTGAATGAGCACTTGAGGAGTTGGTGAGCTTGCATTAAAAGCTTCTTGAATGCTTTGAGTGAGCTCTTGCTTAGGACTGAAAAGTATGCTTGAAATCCTCTTTTCAAAAATCTCTATTCTTTATGATTCTCACCTTTTTGTCCCTTTTATAGCTTTAAAGAATGGTGGAGAGCAATCTGGGCTGAAATAGAGCCGTTAGTCCACATTAAATGAGCATTAAATACACTTAAAATGGGTTAAAAACTAGCCGTTGTGAAACTTTTCCGTCACAGGGGTCGACTCATGGGTCGACTCATGCTCATGGGTCGACTCATGGGGTCGACCTCTGTGGAAAAATAGTAGAAAATAAAGATTCTGTAATTTTGGCCTAAAAACAGTAGAGGTCGACTCATGGGTCGACTCATGCCTGGGGGTCGACCCATGGGGTCGACTCACAGACTGTGCCAAAACAGTGCCAGCCAAAAAATCTGCGTACCAATCAGCTCGTTGTGCCATGAGTCGACTCATGGGGTCGACTCAAATTTTTCAATCATGAATATCTTTCAAAATACATGTCCAAAAACTATAAAATTTTTACCAATGGATCATAAATCTTTTGTTCTAGCACTTGATGCTTTCAAATCAGGATTTGGTAAAATTACGATTTTTCTGCTAAAAAGCAATAAGTCTTTTTCAAGCAAAAATTATTAGTACCCCTTCAAATGCTTTGTAATCATCAAAATCAATCCAAGGAGCAACAATCTCTCCCTTTTTGATGATGACAAAATACTTGAGCAAAAGCATATATATGAAACATTGAGCATGAATTTCAAAGTTATGAAGATGCATTATTTGAATATTATAGCCATGTATTGGAATGAAATGCATCATAGGTAGTTTGAAGATTAATAAGAAATTTGCTATCAATTTGAAAATTACTTATAAGTGCATTTGCTTGGAAAGATTGATTCTTTGGCACGTGATACATGTGCCCATTTGCTTGTGTTGCTTATTTGCCTAACAATTTACTTATTGCTTAACAATTTGAAAGTTTGCTCAATTGCTTAATATTTTGAAAATTTGCTCAATTGCTTAACATTTTGAAAATTTGCTCATTTGCTCATTTAAAAATTTGCTCATTTGAAAATATTTGCTTATTTGCTTATTTAATTTTGGTATCAGAGCAGAATTTTTGGTATCATAGCAGAATTTGCCTAAGAATTTGAAAATTTACTCTTTGCTTATTTCTCAATTGCTTAATATTTTGCTTTTGATTCTTTAATTTCTCCCCTTTTTTGACAGCATCAACAAAAATTGTTTACTCCCCCTTTTTTTTGAATATATTTTCTCTATTTCTTTCTTTTGATGGAATTAATCTTACTAATGTTACTTCTTTAGCTTCCTTCTTTATTGCTTGTTTCTTAGTTGCGTATTGTTTTACTCCCCCTGAATACAGCAAACATAAAAGATATACCATTGGATATCATGGATAGCATATTACAATTCATAGTATTTTAAGCATGCACATGATTAAAAGTAACTCAATTTGAAGGTCATTCATTGAAAGTCAAAGAGTATATATATATAATCAAAAAGTGACTGATACACATAGTTGTTCCAATACATATACCAAAATACAAAAGTCAATCAGTCAACATCATTGCATGGCTCAAAAGATAGATCCTAGAATGAAACTAAAGACAAGACTAACTACAAGGATCTAGTAGAGATCATGACTGGATGGATCAGAGTCAGATGAATCGAAGATGGGGTGAGGAGATGAAGGATCACGACCAAGGGCTCGACCTCTACCCCGTCTGCCTCTGCCACGAGTGGAGGTGCCGGAACGAGTGGGCGGGTGAGATAATCCTGAAGGCTGAGAAGCAACAGACTAAACTGCAAGAGAGAGTCTGATGGTATCCAGAAGGTTCAAGGCTCTCGAAACAGACTGTAGTAGTGCAGTGAACTGGGTGGATGCATGCTCACTAGAGCCTCTGATCTCTCTCCTCAGGAAATCAAATCCACTCTCCAAAACTCTTCTAAGTCTGGCTGCCTCCGTAGATAGGTCTGAGACCTCAGTGATGCACTCCTGTGGCTGTGGATGTGCCAGAGCTAACACTTGCCCCTGCAAGTCAAGTACTCTCTCAGTCAGTCTCAATATATAACCCTCAAGCTGCTGAATGTGAACTGACTGATCTGAAATCATCTGAAAGATAGTGGAGATGTGAGGGATCAAAGTCTGATCAGATACATCATGTGATGTGGATCCCGTGCAAAAGCTGAAGTGCCCAACTATCGAGAAAGTAAGGAAGCCACACGCTGAGAGATCATATCTATCTGGTCATTAGCCAATCTGATCTTTGAGGGATGAGCTCTGCTGTCTGGCTGCTGGACTGGAGTGTACCTCCTAGTAGACTCTGATGGGCCAGCCTCGGGATCTGAAACGAACTGAATGTCTGGAGATGGTGCCCTGAGATCATGGAGGGGTGAAGATGGTCCTTCTTCCTCAGCTCTATCCTCAGCTCTGTCCTCAGCTCTCTCTTCAGCTCTCTCTTCTACACCTTCAGTCCAACCACCATCAGTCTTAGTAAATCCCATGTGGTGCAAAGTATGTTGGTTGATGGTGTCAGAGTGAGAAAGCCTAGCTGCTGCCTCTCCCTCAAAACTAACTCCAAACCTCCTGAATACCAAAGTGAGGGCCATACCGAAAGGCAGATGTGCCTTGGATCTATTCAGGGTTTCCCTCATAGCTTCTATCATTAATGCTGGGAGGTTTAGGGGGGTTTGGGTAATCACATGAAACATGATGCAGATGTCTCGGCCTGAGAGGAGGTCATGTCTACCACTTCTAGGGAAGAAAAGCTTTGTTACCATTTGATGTAGTATCCTCATCTCAATGGAAAGGATCTTGGCCTCTAGTTTGTTTAGGCTTCCCGAGAAGGTTCTTCCTAAAATCACATTAATTCCTTCTTCCTTGACTGGGAGTTCCATGTTTGAGTATCCCTCACAGGGTAAATAAAGAATCTCTCCCAAAAGTACAGGATCTAGACAGATATCTATACCCTTAACAGTAGATGTTACTGTTCCATTGCCATAGCTCAAGTTCAGATAAAATTCTCTAACCAAATCCACATAAGTAATTTCTTTAAGTGAGCAGTAGAATCCCCAACCTTGATCTTTGATTTTTGAACCAATGGAGAACCCCTCTTTTTCAAAAAATCTGAAATCTATGTTTTTTCCGGGTTCTACCTTTCTATCAGATAAGGGAATCTTACTGGGGCTTAATGGAGACCGAGAAGAATCTGGAGCAGATGCCGAAACAGGGATGGAAGCTGATGAGGTCTGAGAAGCCTGTCTCTTCCTACGCACGCCTTCTTCCAACTCGCGGACCGATTTCCTTCTTTGTGGGAGCTTCATTTTTGGAGCCATTTCCACCACCAAAGCAAGCAAGGGTCTTAGGAGGTCAAATGTGTGAAGAGATAGAGGGATTTTAGGGGAAGGATAGGGATTTTTGGAGGAGTGATACCCCGATTTGGAGGAGAAGGATAGAATCTAGGGCACGCTCAATCCGTTCCAATCAAGGGAGGAAAAGGGGAAGGGCTTGATTCCTAAGGGTCGATTTGAGGTGTAAGGGGTGATGGGAGAAGAATCTTGGGGGAAGGACTTGGGTTTGGAGAGGAAGAAAAGGGGACCTAAAGTTTTGGAGGAAGGAAGAAGACGGTGGAATGGGTCGGCTCAAAGAATGGGTTTTCAACAAAAAGAAGGAGCCCGTGGGATTTTGGCCAAAACTACAAGTTTGCCCTTGGGTCGACCCTAGGGGTCGACTCATGGCTCACAGAAATTCAGAAAAAATGATGAACAATTTTTGAAAAATTCAAAACTTTAGGAGAAGGATATTTGCTCAATGATCAATTATGAGAATGATAATTTTAAGCTTTTAAGCCCAAGAAAAATGATGAGAATTGAGTTCAAAGAGTTTTTGACATTGATCCCTTGGGATCAGAGAGATATTTAAGCAGATGGATCAAGGATTTCTAGTTCTCTCCTAATTTCACAGAATCTTCTTCACTTAGGGCCTTTGTAAAGATGTCGGCTAATTATTTTTCAGTACAAACATAGTCAAGAATTATGTCTTTATTTTGAACATGTTCTCTTATAAAATGATGCCTGATTTCAATATGTTTAGACCTAGAATGCTGAGTTGAATTTTTAGTAAGATTTATGGCACTAGTGTTATCACATCTTATGGGAGTTTCATTAAGTTTTGTTGGTGCAAAAATCCATCTGTGCCAGAGAAGTTGGAGTCGAGGGAGTCGCGATCGCCGTCGGGACCTGCAAAAGAAGTCTAAACTGGAGGTGGGGTTGCTCTGGCAAGACCCTCCGACGCTCAAGTCAGTTCTCTACCTCAACAAGAATGGAGTGCTCGAACGAAAATTTTAGCAGAGTTTTGGGATAGAATTTTGAGCTTAGAGAATAACGTATCTGGGGTCTCCTTTTTATAGACGGGGGGAGCAAAGGATTGATAGCGACTGTTTATGATCACCTCATCGTGGGTCGTATGGGACTAGGAGAAATTTATCATGAAGAGTAATGGGGTGGAGTCGTGGCTGTCACCATGGCTTGCCACGTGGAATCAGTTGCGGGGAGTGGAGCGACGTCCGTTGTCGTGACTCATCGAGTGGTGGAACTGCACAGGATCTATTGCAGGAAGTGGAGCAGAATCATGGCCGTTACTGTGGCCTGCCAGGGAGTGATGGAGCTGTGCAGGATCCGCCGCAGGGAGTGGAGCAGAGTCATGGCCATTACTGCGGCCTGCCAAGGAGTGATGGAGCCGCGTAGGATCCACCGCAGGGAGTGGAGTAGAGTCGTGGCCATTACTGCGGCCTGCCAGAGGGTCCAGACTTGTCGGCTGAAGTTTGGTTGGAGTCTGATTTCCACAGAAGCCCAGATGGGGATCATTTGTCAAGGAATCTCGATCGAGACCTTCAGCAGGAGTTCAGGGCGGAAGTCTGGCTCCCGTAGGAGCCCGGACAAAGCCTACCTGTAGCTGGAGTTGGAGGTGAAGTCCGGCTCCCATAGGAGCTCGGACGAAGACTTCCTGCAGTCGAAGTTAGAGACGGAGTCTGGCTTCCGTAGGAGTCCGGATGAAGCCTACCAGTGATTGAAGTCATGGGCAGAGTTTGGCTCCTGTCGGAGTCCGGACGAGGTCTGCCTGTAGTTGGAGTCGGAGATGAAGTCCGGCTCTCGTAGGAGTCCGGATGAAGTCTTCCTGCTGCTGAAGTCGGGGACGGAGTCCAGACGAAGCCTTCCTGTAGTTGGAGTCGGAGATGAAGTCTGGCTCCCATAGGAGTCCGGACGAAGTCTTCCTGCTGCTGAAGTCGGGGATGGAGTCTGGCTCCCGTAGGAGTCTGGACGAAGCCTTCCTGTAGCTGGAGCCGAAGATGAAGTCTGGCTCTCGTAGGAGTCCGGACGAAGTCTTCCTGCTGCTGAAGTCGGGGATGGAGTCTGGCTCCCGTAGGAGTCCGAACGAAGCCTTCTTGTAGTTGGAGTCGGAGGCGAAGTCTGGCTCCCGTAGGAGTCCGGACGAAGTCTTCTTGCTGCTGAAGTCGGACACCGGTAGAATCCTCGAGGGGTCACTCCTGACACGAACTTCGGCTGGGGGGGTTTTACACCCAACACCAGTCCCCCTACTTTCGAGTTCGAGTTTCGATCGAAGGAAGTACAGAAAATTTTTACAGTCGAAGTCGCTTCCTTGAATTCTGCACATGACCGCCCTCGAAAATCTTGGCATTTAATGCGCGCGTGCTGGAGCCTTTTTTTGATTAGGGCGATCTGAAGAGTCCTTTCGGAACTCCCACCAGGGCGTAATCCTAAGCGTCACGCCATAATGGTCCGCGAACGGTCAGCCCTATGCCGTGGTGAGTGGGACACGTGGCGGGCACTGGTTGACCTAGGAATATCTGCCACCATAAGTGCGCCAGGCCCCGTTGCTTATTTAAGCCCCCGCCTTTCCTCTAGGGGCTTCACTTCGCTTGAGGGTCGACACCTTTCTTCTGCCTGAGAGTTTAGCCATTCAGCCACTCCATCGGTGCCCTTTTCGACTCAGAGCTCCCTTCGCACCAGTCTTTGCCATCCCTGCTGGCTCCCCGCTGTCTTCAGTCCCCCAAGCCTCTCTGAGGGGTTCTCCCGTCGGGGCCCCCGCCCCGGAGGCCAACCTCGAGAGGATGCCACGGACCAAGAGGAGTGTGAGGAGGAAAATAGTGGCCTGCGAGTTCTCCGACTGTCAAACTATCACTGAGGGTTCCCGTCGCCTTAAAGGGGGCTCGAGGGAGAATTCCTTCAACAACAGGGGTTTAATAACGGGGACAACCGGTGAGGGCGTTCCGTCCGAGAATTTCAGAGTAGCTGAACGGGGTGACACCGGTTAAGGGGGCAGAGTTGTCGTCACAAGCTGTGGCGGGATTCTTGACGTCGTCGGGGCTGAGGGACCAGAAGCGATCGGCGCCGACGGTGGGATAGTAGAATTTGTTGCGGGGATGGTGGAAGTAGCGCATGCCGACCTTGCCGGAGTACCTAGGACGACGGCTGTCATGGAGCACACGGTGGTGGTGCATGCCTCCGGCGCCATCGCAGCCTCCGGGATACCTCCGGTTCTTCTTGATGCAGGTCGTCGTCGCCGCTGCCGTTGCCTTCGCTGTCCCGTGAGTTCTATCCCATCCTTTTCTCCTAGGGTTGGGGTTTCGGTGATGGAGCGGAATGTGGCGAGGGGCGAGAGCCGAGAGGTTTATCACACGCACTGAAAAATACTGCTGAGAAGGACGGAACCGGGAAGAGAAGTCGACAGCTTGAAGTGGTCTCCGACGTATTCCTTTCGAGTCTTGTAGTAATGTCTTCTTTTTCTGGCCCTCCGGGTCTTGTAACGTACATCTTGTTAATCAAAAAATGAGAAGGAGATTTTGTTACTTCGTCCGCACTTTGCGTCGAATTGCTGCCTGCCGAACTTCTTTCCTTTACCATTGTTATTGTTGTATTCCCTTCTCTCTCTTTCTCTTTTTTTTTTTTTTTGACATCGTCCGGAGGTTACTGGTTGTTGCCATGTCGGCTCGCCTTTCCAGTTATCCTTCTTCTTCAGCCTTAATGGCTCTATAATGCATATTTAATAAATAATATGAGAAGAAAATTTTCTGCTACCTCTTTTACTCATGTGTTGAATTGTCGCTTGCCGAGCTTCTTTCGGCCTTTGCATCGTTCGGAGGTACCCGATTGCCATCGCATCGACCCATCTGTCCATGGCTGCAGATTTACCTGGGGCTACTCGGGTTTGGCCCCCCCATCAGGGCTCGAGCTCGGAGGTCTGAGCTTCTCGTCACCCTGAGGAAGTCATCTTATCTCGGACTTACGTTGAGAGAAAGATGGGGTTCTTGATAAGAACCCCAATCCCTGCTGAGATGAGGTTCTCTGCATCTTTGATGCTGTTTGTTTTTCATTCATCGCAGACGTAGTCCATCGCTTTCCTTTTTAACTCCTCTCCCCTTTCCCCTTTTTCTTTTTCGAGTGGGATTTTTCCCTCTGCTCTTGGTGGGGTTGCGGGAGTCTGGCTCCCGTAGGAGTCCAGGCAGAGTCTTCCTGCAACCATAGTTGGGGATGAGGTCCGGCTCCTGTAGGAGTCTGGGCGGAGTCTTCCTGTTGCCAGAGTTGGGGATGAGGTCCGGCTCCCGTAGGAGTCTGGGCAGAGTCTACCTGCAATTGGAGTTGGGAGCGAAGTCCGGCTCCCGTAGGAGTCCGGGCAGAGTCTTCTTGCGGTTGAAGTCGGGGATGAAGTCCGACTCCCGTAGGAGTCCGGGCAGAGTCTCCCCATAGCCAGAGTCGGAGACGAGATCTGGCTCCCGTAGGAGTCCGGACGGAGTCTTCTTGCAGTTAAAGTCGAGGGCGAAGTCCGGCTCCCGTAGGAGTCCGGACGAAGTCTTCTTGCGAAGGGGCCGCTAGGAAGGTCCCCTTTTTCCCATCTGGTCTTGAATGACCAGACCTTAATTGGTGTCGGGGTGAGGTTCTTCCCCTATTTCTGTCATAATAGGTTTCAGCTCTGGTTAGGACGAGGTTCTCCTCCTGTCCCTAACGCGACTGTAGGGGCACATATGGGCGCTGCTGGGCCTTTCCCCCCATCCGATCTAGGTGTAACCAGGCCTTCGACTTTGCTCATGTTAGGACGAGGTTCTCCTCCTATTCCTAACATGACTGTGGGGGCACATATGGGCATTGCAGGGCCTCTCCCCCCATCTGGTCTAAAGAGAACCAGGCCTTCGACTTTGCTCAAGTTAGGGCGAGGTTCTCCTCCTGTCCCTAACAGGGCTATGGGGGCACATATGGTGTTGCTTGGCCTCTCCCCCCATCTGGTCTAAAGAGAACCGGGCCTTCGACTTTGCTCAAGTTAGGACGAGGTTCTCCTCCTGTCCTTAACAGGGCTGTGGGGGCACATATGGGTGTTGCTTGGCCTCTCTCTCCATTCGGTCTAAAGAAAACCGGACCTTCGATTTTGCTCAAGTTAGGGCGAGGTTCTCCTCCTGTCCCTAATAGGGCTGTGGGGGCACATATGGGCGTTGCTTGGCCTCTCCCCCCATTCGGTCTAAAGAGAACCGGGCCTTCGACTTTGCTCAAGTTAGGGCGAGGTTCTCCTCCTGTCCCTAACAGGGCTATGGGGGCACATATGGGCGTTGCTTGGCCTCTCCCCTCATCCGGTCTAAAGAGAACCGGGCCTTCGACTTTGTCGAGATAAAGTTGTCCTCCCACTTCTGACACGGTTTGTTTTGACTGTCCTGTCGATATAGGCTTGTGCCAAGAGAGGAGACATGTAGATATGCAACTTTTATTTAAAATGAAGTTATCGGTAATACATTCGTAGGTTTTCTGAGCTCCATGGTCGTGGGAGGTCTGCTCCTTCGAGCTCCTTGAGGTAATAAGTTTCGGACCGGACTACTTCTTTGACTTCATACGGGCCTTCCCAGTTTGGGGCGAGCTTCCCTCGATCCTGAGGTTGCGAGACAGCGGCTCGTCGAAGCACTAGATCTCCTGCTCTAAAGACTTTATTCTTGACTCAGAAATTGTAATAGCGGGCGACTTTCTGTCTGTAGGCTGCCATCCGAACTTGAGCTACCTCTCGCTTTTCTTCCAGTAAGTCAAGGTTGGCTTTAAGACCTTACGAATTATGATATTCATTGAATGCCACGACTCGCACCGACGGGAGTTTAAGCTCGATTGGGATAACAGCCTCCGTTTCGATGGCTAAAGCAAAGGGGGTCTCCCCCATGGGCAGTCTTTGGGTAGTTCGATATGCCCACAGCACATGATAAAGTTCATTTGCCCAGGTTCCCTTCGCCTTTTCGAGCCTTGTCTTGATCCCTTGCAGCAGGATTCTGTTGTTCACCTCAGCTTCGCCATTCACTTGAGGAGGGGCTACTGATGTGAAGTTGTGGGAGATGTTTAGATCTTCACAGAATTCGACGAATCTTGCTCCCACAAACTGCCGTCCGTTATTAGTGATTAGGGTTCTTGGCAGACCGAACCTGCAAACGATTGACTTTCAGATGAAATCTTGCACTTTAGCTTCTATGATTTTTGCCAGTGGTTCGGCTTCGACCCACTTGGTGAAGTAGTCAATCACTACCAGGAGGAACTTCCTCTGCCCCGACGTCATGAAAAAGGGTCCAAAGATGTCCATCCCCCATTGCGCAAAAGGCCATGGGGCACTCAAGGGTGTAAGCTCGGTGGTAGACTGTCTCTGGATGTTTGCATATCTCTGACATTGGTCACACTTTCTGATGTATTCAATTGAGTCATGATGCATCGTCGGCCAGTAATATCCTTGGTGGAGCAACTTGTGGGATAAAGATCTAGCCCCCAGATGGCTTCCACAGATTCCTTCATGCACCTCCCACAAGGCGTAGTCAGCTTCCGAAGGTCGGAGATATTTTAAAAGGGGCAAAGAGTATGATCTCTTGTGCAACTTGCCCTCATAAAGGATGTATCGGGAGGCTTGATTTCTGAGCTTCTGAGCTTCTTTTGCATCCTGGGGGAGAACCCCATCTCTGAGATATGTTATCAGTGGGTCGATCCAACTGGGCTCGTGGTCAATTTCCATCACGGGCCGCGATTCTTCCATACTCGAGCACTTTAGAACTTCAAAGAGAACACCCTTGGGCAATTCGGCCGGAGCTAGCATTGCCAGCTTGGAGAGAAGGTCGGCTCTACTATTTTCCATCCTCAGAATCTGCCTGATGTTGAAGCTACTGAAGGCGGGGACGAGCTCCTTTACCTTTTCAAGATACTTAGCCATGCTGTCCTCTCGTGCTTCATAGTTTTCGTTGACTTATCCCACTACCAGTTGGGAGTCGCTGTGGACCTGGAGCCGATCTACTCCCAGCTCTTTGGTGATCTTCAGTCCTACGATCAGAGCTTCATATTCTGCTCCATTGTTTGTTGCGGGGAACTCGAAGCGCAGAGCGTACTCCGTGATGATTCCCTCCGGACTGATCAAGATCAGGCCCGCGCCTGTGCCTGACATGTTGGAAGACCCATCCATGTAGAGGGCCGAAAAGCAACCAGAGGGATCTGCTTCTTCTTTGGTGGAGTTCGGTCGGGACTCCAGGCCGTCAATTTCACCTTGTTCAGGTTCGACCTCCTCTGAGATAGTACACTCCACTATGAAATCTGCCAATATCTGGGCCTTCACTACTGGCCTGGGTCGATAGTTGATGTCGAGGCATCCGCCCGATGTAGAATCACCTTGATCGGTTGGTCAGTGAGCAGCGTTACGGTGTGCCCTTGAAAGTAGGGTCGGAGCCTCCGGGCTACAATCAACAGGGCGTAAGTCAGTTTTTCTAATTTAGTATACCTGATCTCGGCATCTCTCAATGCACGACTGACGTAGTAGATCGACCGTTGGACTTTTGCTTCTTCCTTGACAAGGACTGCTGTGAGAGCCATGGGAGAGACCGCCAGGTATAAAAATAGTTCCTCTCCAGGCTCTGGCTTCGCCAACAGTGGAGGTGAGCTGAGGTAGCTCCTTAGTTCTTCGAATTCCTGTTGGCACTCAGGGGTCCAACATAAGTTCTTCGGTCGCTTGAGGGTTTGGAAGAAGGGTAAGCACCATTTGACCGACCTCGCGACGAAGCGATTCAGGGCTGCTACCCTCCCTGTAAGGTGCTGAACCTCTTTTATCGACTTCGGGGCGGCCATCTCCTGGATGGCGTGAATTTTCTTTGGGTTGGCTTTGATTCTGTGTCCCGATACCATAAAGCCCAGGAACTTCTCCGAGGTCACTCCGAAAGCACATTTAGTCGGGTTCAGTTTCATCTTATATTTCCAGAGGGCACCGAAGGCCTCCTTAAGGTCGGCAACGTGGTTCATGAAAGATTTGCTTTTCACGAGCATGTCATCCACGTAGACCTCCATATTGTGGCCGATCTATTCCTTGAAGATTTTATTCACCAGCCATTGGTAGGTTGCGCCTGCATTTTTGAGGCCGAAAGGCATGACCCTGTAACAGTAAAGGCCACGGTTAGTAATAAAAGCAGTCTTTTCTTCATCTTCCAGCGCCATCCTGATTTGATTATAGCTGGAGAATGCATCCATAAAGGTGAGGAGCTCATGGCCCGAGGTCGCATCCACCAGTTGATCAATTCTGGGCAGAGGGTAGCTATCCTTTGGGCAGATTTTATTCAGCTTTTTGAAGTCTATGCATATCCTCCACTTGCCGTTTGCCTTTTTGACTAGGACAACGTTGAAAATCCAGTCAGGATAATTGACTTCCCTAATGAATCCAACTTTCAGGAGTTTGTCCACTTCCTCGGCTATTGCTTTCTGTCTCTCTGGTGCATGACCTCGGATTTTCTCTTTCGTCGGTCGATGCTTGGGATCGACGGTCAGGTGGTGCTCCATGACTTTCGTGTCAATCTCCGACATGTCTGCTGGAACCCAAGCAAAAATATCTGCATTCTTTCACAAAAAATCAATGAGATGCGTCCGCACCTCTTCCCCTAGGTTGGAGCCGATCTTCACCACATGCTCCGC
Source organism: Elaeis guineensis (assembly GCF_000442705.2). Classification (NCBI taxonomy): domain Eukaryota; kingdom Viridiplantae; phylum Streptophyta; class Magnoliopsida; order Arecales; family Arecaceae; genus Elaeis; species Elaeis guineensis. Next base: position 37,916,828 of record NC_026005.2, on the reverse strand, counting down.
ATTCTCATCGTTCAAAGGGATCGAAACTAAGTCTTCGATTGGTACGCCCCTCTCCTCAGTGAGGTCGTCGCGGGCATCCAGCCCATCAACTGGACAGGGGTTGGATTGGTCGCTTCTTTGCAAGGCTATGTTGTAGCAGTGTCTGGCCAGGGCTTGGTCTCCTCTGACCTCTCCGATCCCCTGGTTGGTAGGGAATTTCAACTTTAAATGGTAGGTTGACACGACGGCTCGGAGAGCATTGAGGCCAGGTCGGTTGAGGATCGTGTTGTAGGCTGACGGCGCCTTCACCATCAGAAAATTCACCAGAGCCCTGGATTGTCTTGGATATCGACCCACAGCTACAGTCAAAGTTATCACTCCTTCCACCGGGACAGCGTCGTCGGTAAACCCTACTAGAGGGGAGCTAATCGACCTCAAATGGCCATCAAGGATGGACATTCTTGAGAAGACATCGTAGAACAAAATGTCGGCCGAACTTCCATTGTCGACAAGAATGCGGCGGACGTCGTAATTAGCTATATTCAAGGAAACTACAACCGCATCGTTATGAAGAAATTGAACTCTCTGAGCATCTTCTTCAGTGAAAGTTATGGATTCCTCGATCTTTTGCCGCTTGGAAAGTCCGGCCAATACACCGGTCGCTCCCCACCGGGATTCTTCCGAGATGGTGTTGGCGAAATCCGTCGGAGGCCGATTGTCTGACCGCTCCATGCCGGCGGCCGTTGCCGGAGGATGTGGGGCCTGGAAAATTGGAGGCAAGGTCGGAGCCTGAGATCTGACCGCGGAGGCCGTGGATCGCCGTGTGGATGCTTTGCAGGGAGGCATCGGGCGAAGACCTAGTGGGGGAAGGAGTAGTGGATGTCGGGAAAGGTGACCGGAGGCGGTCCCGTTGAGCACTCCTTTAAGAACAAGGGTGCTGCGAAGACACAGGCTCCTTCCTCTAGCGCCAATCTTGTTGGTGCAAAAATCCGCCTGCACCGGAGAAGCTGGAGTCGAGGGAGTCACAGTCACCGCTGGGACCTACAAAAGAAGTCTAAATCGGAGGTGGGGTTGCTCCGGCAAGACCCTCCGACGCTCAAGTCAGTTCTCTGCCTCAACAAGAATGGAGTGTTCGAATAAAAATTTTAGCAGAGTTTTGGGATAGAATTTTGAGCTTAGAGAATAATGTATCTGGGGTCTCCCTTTTATAGACGGGGGGAGCAAAGGATTGATAGCGACTGTTTATGATCGCCTCGTCGTGGGCCATAAGGGACCAGGAGGAATTTATCATGAAGAGTAATGGGGTGGAGTCGTGGCTGTCACCATGGCTCGTCACGTGGAATCTGTTGCGGAGAGTGGAGTGGCGTCCATTATCGTGACTCGTCAGGGAGTGGTGGAACTGCACAGGATCCATTACAGGAAGTGGAGCAGAATCATGGCCGTTACTGCGGCCTGCCAGGGAGTGATGGAGCCGCACAGGATCCATCGCAGGGAGTGGAGCAGAGTCGTGGCTGTTACTGCGGCCTGCCAGGGAGTGATGGAGCTGCGTAGGATCCGCCGCAGAGAGTGGAGCAGAGTCGTGGCCGTTACTGCGGCCTGCCAGAGGGTCCAGACTTGTCGGCTGAAGTTCGGTTGGAGTCTGATTTCCGTAGAAGCCCGGATGGGGATCATTTATCAAGAAATCTCGATCGAGACCTTCAGCAGGAGTTCAGGGCGGAAGTTCGGCTCCCGTGGGAGCCCGAACAAAGCCTACCTGTAGCTGGAGTCAGAGGCGAAGTCCGGCTCCCGTAGGAGCTCAGACGAAGTCTTCCTGCAATCGAAGTTGGAGACGGAGTCCGGCTCCCGTAGGAGTCCGGACGAAGCCTACCAGTGATTGAAGTCGTGGGCGGAGTTTGGCTCCCGTAGGAGTCCGGACGAGGTCTGCCTGTAGTTGGAGTCGGAGATGAAGTCCGGCTCCTGTAGGTGTCCAGATGAAGTCTTCCTGCTGCTGAAGTCGGGGATGGAGTCCGGCTCCCGTAGGAGTTCGGACGAAGCCTTCCTGTAGTTGGAGTCGGAGATGAAGTCCGGCTCTCGTAGGAGTCCGGACGAAGTCTTCCTGCTGCTGAAGTCGGAGACGGAGTCCGGCTCCCGTAGGAGTCCGGACGAAGCCTTCCTGTAGCTAGAGCCGGAGATGAAGTCTGGCTCCCGTAGGAGTCCGGACGAAGTCTTCCTGCTGCTGAAGTCGGGGACGGAGTCCGGCTCCCGTAGGAGTCCGGACGAATCCTTCCTGTAGTTGGAGTCGGAGGCGAAGTCTGGCTCCCGTAGGAGTCTAGACGAAGTCTTCCTGCTACTGAAGTCGGATGCCGGTAGAATCCCCGAGGGGTCACTCCTGACATGAACTTCGGCTGGGGGGGAGGTTTTACACCCAACAAGTTTGATACCAAAATCTTCGAGTTGTTGCTTAATCCACAAGATTTGAGCACAACAACTTCCGGCTGCAATGTATTCGGTCTCGATCGTAGACAGTGCTACCGAATTTTATTTCTTGCTAAACCAGGAGATTAGGTTAACTCCAAGAAATTGGCAAGTTTCACTCATGCTTTTTCTATCTAATCTACATCCAGCAAAATCAGCATCTGAATATCCTATTAAATCAATTAATGAGTCCTTAGAGTACCATAATCCTAGAGTTTGAGTACCATTCAAATATCTAAGGATTCTTTTAACAGTATTCAAGTGAGATTCTTTAGGATTAGATTGAAATCGAGCACAAAGACAGACACTAAATATAATATCAGGTCTGCTGGCAGTTAAATATAGTAGAGAGCCAATCATACCTCTATAATATTTTAAGTCTACACTTTTACCTTCTTCATCCTTGTCAAGCTTACATGAAGGGCTCATGGGTGTGCCAATTGCTTTGGAGTTCTCTATTCCAAATTTTTTGAGTAATTTCCTTGTGTACTTGCTTTGGGTGATGGAGATTTCTTCCTTTGTTTATTTGATTTAGAGTCCGAGAAAGAATGTAAGTTCTTCCATCATGCTCATCTCGAACTCCCCCTGCATGAGCTTTGCAAAATCTTGACAGAAAGATTCATTAGTAGACCCAAAGATAATGTCATCAACATATATTTGTATAATTAATATATCATCTTGATTTCTTTTAATGAAAAGGGTTGTGTCTACATTACCTCTTGAAAAACCATTATTAAGTAAAAATTTATTTAGCCTTTCATACCAAGCCCTGGGTGCTTGTTTCAAACCATATAGAGCTTTATTTAATTTAAAAATATGATTAGGAAAAGCATGATTTTCAAAACCTGAGGGTTGTTCTACATAGACTTCTCCAGCAATGTATCCATTTAAAAAGGCACTTTTGACATCCATTTGAAATAATTTAAATTTCATAAAGCAAGCATATGCAAGTAGAAGTCTAATTGCCTCTAATCTAGCAACATGTGCAAAGGTCTCATCAAAATTAATTCCTTCTTCTTGATTATAACCTTTAGCAATCAATCTTGCTTTATTTCTTATTACATTTTTATGTTCATCTAATTTATTCCTAAAAATCTATTTTATGCCAATTATTAAATAATTTTTAGGTCTTGATACTAAAGTCCATACATTATTTCTTTCAAATTGATTAAGTTCTTCTTGCATTTCATTAATCCAGTTATAATCTTTTTCAGCTTCTTCAATAGTTTTAGGTTCAAGATGAGAGACAAAAGCAAAATGATTGAATGCATCTTTAAGTGAAGAACGAGTTCTTACCCCATGCATAGGATCACCAATAATTAGCTCCTTAGGGTGATTGTGAACATACCTCCATTCTTTGGGTAGGTCATTTGTACCTTGAGGTTGTTCTTCACCTCCCTCATCCTGTTTGTCTTCATATTCCTCATCATCTTGAATTGTTGAATCTTTCAGAGTGATCTCCTTCATCCCTTCTATAAGAGGATCTGCATCATCAACACCTTCATTCTTTCTTGAAGGAAGATCGTTAGTTTCATCAAAGACAATATGTATTGACTCCTCTACTACTAAGGTTCTCTTGTTAAACACTCTAAAAGCTTTACTAGAGGAGGAGTAACCAAGAAAAATCACTTCATCGAATTTTGCATCGAATTTTCCAAATCTTTCTTTACCATTATTTAACACAAAACATCGGCAACCAAAAATATACTTTCCAAAGCTCATAGGGGGTTTTCTTTAAAATTTATCTAATCAAAGCATGATTTAAAATGTAACATGCCGTGTTAATAGCTTCCGCCCAAAAGTATCTTGGAAGGTTGCTTTCACATAGCATGGTACGGGCCATTTCTTCTAGGGTTCTATTTTTTCTTTCTACTACTCCATTTTGTTGGGGTGTCCTAGGTGCGGAAAAATTATAGCCTATTCTTTTTTCATCACAAAATTTTTCAAAGTCTTGATTTTCAAATTCGGTTTCATGATCACTTCGAATATTTAGAATTGAAAATCCTTTCTCATTTGTGACTTTTCAGTAAAATTTAGAGAAAACTTGAAAAGTTTCATCTTTATGTGCCAAGAAGAAAATCCATGTAAAATGAGAGAAATCATCAATAATTACAAAACCATATCATTTTCCTCCTAGACTAGTAGTTCTAGTAGGTCCAAATAAATCCATATGCAATAGCTCTAAAGGTCTAGAGGTTGAAACAATATTTTTAGATTTAAATGAAACTCTTGTTTGTTTACCTAGTTGGCATGCATCACAGATTCTATCCTTTTCAAAATTCAATTTTGGCAAACCAAGAACCAATTCCTTCTTAATGAGTTTTGAAAGTGAATGCATGCTAATATATGCAAGCCTACGATGCCAAAGCCAACTAGTCTCATTAATCTTGGCAATCAAGGATACTAGGCATTGCATGTTTATCTTGGATAGATCATTCAAATCTACCATATAAACATTACCATGTCTATGTCCAACAAATTTGATGCCTTCATTAACAGGACTAGTTAAATGCAAACAGAAGATTCAAAAATAACTTTATATCCTTTATCATAAAATTGACTAATGCTTAATAAATTATGCTTTAAACCATCTACTAACAAAACATTTTCAATGTACTTGGAGGGAGTGATACCAATATTACCTATACCGATGATCTTTCCTTTACCATTGTCTCCAAAGGTGACCATCCCTTCATTCTTAGCATCAAGTGTGATGAATTGGGATTCATCACCAGTCATGTGTCTCGAGCATCCGCTATCAAGATACCATTTCCTGTTTCCTCCTTGGGATGCTAGACACACCTGCAGGCAAAAGTCAAGTTTTTGTTTTAGGTACCCAAGCTTTCTTGGGTCCTTTTTGATTAGTCATAATGGTTCCTTTTGGAACCCATATTTTCTTTACATTTGAGTTTACAAATTTGTTAGAGAAGCAAGTGCATGACTTGTGTCCTACTCTACCACATTTGAAGCAAGTAATATTAGAAAACTTGTTACTTGAAGAGTTTACATAGATATTTTTTAGATACTTTTATTTCTTCAAGGGGTTATAGCCAAGTCCAGCCTTATCATACATGGCCTTTTGATTTTCAAGAATCATATTAAGTTTATTAGAACTCAAAGTGAATTTTTCAACTATTGATTTTAGCTTGGCAATTTTATTCTTTAAATTTTGATTTTCTTGAAGCAGGATGAATTTTTCAATTGAAATGCTTTCATTTTGTTTCAATAAAGATTGATTTTTTGATTTTAGATCTTTGTTCTTTATCCCTAGTTTCTTTAGTTCATCAATTAAATCATAAAAAGCTTCATGAAGTTCTTCAAATGTAAAGTCACTAGGAGTTTCGGAGTTTACCTCATTTTCATGTGCCATAAGGCACAAGTTGGCTTGTTCAGTTGAGTCTTTCTCTTCGGAGCTTGAGTCATCACTCCCACTCCAAGTGGCCATTATAGCCTTCTTCTTGTACTTCTTGGGACCCTTCTTCAGTTGTGGGCATTCGGACTTGAAGTGTCCTGATTTCTTGCATTCATAGCAGATAAGGGGTTGGTCTTTATCCTTTTCTTTGCTCTGTTCCCCTTTTGTGAGTGGCCTCTTCCTCATTCCTTGTTTCCTTTTTCTCAAAATTTTTTTGAACCTTCTGGTAATGAGTGCCATCTCTTCATCCTGCTCTTTATTATCGGTGTCATCAGTTTCTTCATCTGGTTGAGCTATGGATTTGAGGGCGATTGTTCTCTTCTTTTTGACTTCTTCCTCTTGATGTTGTTTCATGCTCAGCTCATGTGTCATCAATGATCCAAGAAGCTCTTCTAAGGGTAGGATGTTTAGATCTTTGGCTTCTTGGATAGCGGTCACTTTGGCTTCCCAAGTTCTTGATAAGGACCTGAGAATCTTTCTTACAAGCTCACTATTAGAATAGGACTTACCAAGACTCTTTAAATCATTTATAATATCAGTAAAGCGAGTAAACATTTCAGTTATAGACTCATCATGCTCCATTTTAAATAATTCATATTTATGCACGAGCATATTAATTTTGGACTCCTTTACTTGATTAGTTCCTTCATGGGTTACTTCTAATCTATCCCATATTTCTTTAGCAGACAAGCAAGTTGAAATGCGATTAAATTTATTAGCATCAAGAGCATAATATAGAATATTCATAGCTTTAACATTTAGTTGGGCCATTTTCTTATCAACCTCATCCCACTCTTTTTCGGGTTTGGCTGATTCCACACCATCAATAATTTTAGTGGGTGTGTGAGGGCCGTTTACTATGATACTCTACATATCATAGACGAGTGCTTGAATGAAGATTTTCATCCGAGCTTTCCAATAGGTTTAATTGGACCCATTGAAAAGTGGAGGTCGGTTAGTGGACTGCCCCTTGGCTAGAGAAGTACCAACTTGAGTTGCCATAGATCTTTAGCTCTTTGATTGGTTAGATCAAAGTAGGGCTAGAGCACCGGACTCTGATACCACTTGTTGCCCAGCTATGCAACCCAAGAGGGGGGGGTGAATTGGGTTTCTAAAAATTTTAAACTTAACTTATGTCTTATGAAAAATGTTTAACAATAGCTAAATAAATAAGGAGAGTATAGTTGATTCAAGGCTAATGGTTAAATGCAAGAATGCAAGAGAATAAAAAAGTTCTAAAGAAGAGCAATTAGGCACAACACAAACAAAAAGATTTATAGTGGTTCGGTGCCAACCTTGCACCTACATCCACTCCCCAAGCTCCTACTTGGGAATTCTAATCCACTAACTTGTATTCAACCTGAATACACTTGTCGGAAACTCTGACTCTAACTATCCCAAGCTAGTCCACTTATTTTTCGGGTACAAGCCAATCCAATACACTCCGATTCAAGGTTCGGATCAACGTTCTCTTGTTTTGGAACCCTTTTAAAATAAAAATAATAACTCAAACAGAGTATAACAATCAATAGCACAGAAAATACAAAAGAAGCTCCTTTAATGAGCGAATGAGGCTTTAAATACACTTTACTCAAGGAGAAGAAAGCTCTTTTCGATTTCCTCAAGGTGGTTGGAGACTTGAATGAGCACTTGAGGAGTTGGTGAGCTTGAATTAAAAGCTTCTTGAATGCTTTGAGTGAGCTCTTGCTTAGGACTGAAAAGTATGCTTGAAATTCTCTTTTCAAAAATCTCTATTCTTTATGATTCCCACTTTTTTGTCCTTTTTATAGCTTTAAAGAATGGTGGAGAGCAATCTGGGCTGAAATAGAGCCGTTAGTCCACATTAAATGAGCATTAAATACACTTAAAATGGGTTAAAAACTAGCCGTTGTGGAACTTTTCCATCACAGGGGTCGACTCATGGGTCGACTCATGCTCATGGATCGACTCATGGGGTCGACCTCTGTGAAAAAACAGCAGAAAATAAAGGTTCTGTAATTTTGGCCTAAAAATAGTAGAGGTCGACTCATGGGTCGACTCATGCCTGGGGGTCAACCCATGGGGTTGACTCACAGACTGTGCCAAAATAGTGCCAGCCAAAAAATCTGCGTGCCAATCAGCTCATTGTGCCATGAGTCGACTTATGGGGTCGACTCAAATTTTTCAATCATGAATATCTTTCAAAATACATATCCAAAAACTATAAAATTTTTACCAATGGATCATAAATCTTTTGTTCTAGCACTTGATGTTTTCAAATCAGGGTTTGGTAAAATTATGATTTTACCCCTGAAAAGCAATAAGTCTTTTTCAATCGAAAATTATTAGTACCCCTTCAAATGCTTTGTAATCATCAAAATCAATTCAAGGAGCAATAATTGAGATGGACCATATGTCGTAACTCAGGTGTTCTCTTTTGGAGCAATTGAAATCAAAGATCCTAAATACAAAAATACCTTCAAAGTAAATGGCCAATGATTGAAATATTAAGTGAATGAAATTAGAGATGGCGAGCAAGTTGACTCAATTTGAATTGCAGGATCCAGTCTACAATTGAATTTTGACTTGATCTGGCTGAAGACCTTAAACTTAGCACTTATTAGGAGACAATCCAATATTTTATTTTTTAATTATCTATTTTTTTTATTTTGTAGGAATCTAATAAGGATAATTAGCCAAGTTGAGGGAAGAAAATCATCAACATCTGATGAGAGCTCTTGGAAAATATGAAAGAACCTGCAAACAACAGCAAATCAGGTGGTATCCTTTCTTTTGTATTTTTTTCCTTTTCTTCCATTAAGGATAATGGAAATTAAGTTGGAGGAAGAATAACTAATTTAATTAAGTTTTCGAGTATAGTCAGAAATAATTAATTTTGTATATCTAAATTTTATTTTGATTTAAAGTTAACTAGGCACCCTAATCAATGAGTGATTAACGGTCTAGATAATTTTAGAGATATCAAGGAAGAAATTATTAAGGACACCCAATTAATGAAAAAATTTAGATCAGACTAAATTTTAGAGTGATTTTAGAACCCTCTTCCCACCATCTCAATGAAGAATCTGCTTTATGGGAGTATGGATGGAAAGATCAAGGTATGCAAAAATCTCTTTTTATTGTAAAAAAAAGATAAAATAAAAAAAGATTTAACATTATCTCATTGAGTAATCGGATCCCTTCATCTAACTAAGCGTTGTAGTTCACGTCAAAAGGTGGGGATGCTAAAAGACTGCTATAGAGTCTGTCTCACCTCATAGCTTTTTTTGGACTCGAGTCAGTAAGCCTGAGGGCTGTTTTACACCTAATGCCCTAAAGTTAACTGGTTTGGGAGTCATTAGCTGAAAGCTTGCTACAAGGGTTAGCTAGAAGGCTCAAGAGGCTAAGACATTGCACTACATCTTTTTTGAAAAAAAAAAAGATAATAAGGGGACTAAATTGTAAGAAGATAATAAATCTTACTTACATCAAGTTAGAGGACTTAAAGAGGAGAGTGAAAAGTTGGTGAAAGAAGATCTCTAAAAATTTTTATGGCTAATACTCAACCACTAATTAGGTCGAATTGATAATCCAATGAAGTACCTCTTTAATGGTCTAGTCGGATATCCACTACAATTAAAAATATCTAAGATAACTTTCGATTCAAAGATAATTTGATGCATAATGCTAATTATCTATTTTACTCGAGGATGAGTAAAGTTCAAGTTAGAAGGTATAATGAATACTTAATTTAAGTCACTAGAGATACTAAATATTATAATAATTATATTATTTTATTAAAATTTGATACTCTTTAGTCTATTTTGTAGGTGATGGAGAGTTTGGATTCATACGATTCAAATTGGATTCAAATCGGATCAGATTTGAGTGAATTAGGCAACCAGCTCCCATTCTAGTGTGAATGCAACTTAAAGATTAAGGGTCAAAAGTAGTCTCTCCAATCAAGGATCTAGATTAGAAGATAAATGAAATCAAGTATGAACACGACTTAAATCTCAAAGGCTTAGATTAAAAGATCACTCTTCATGAAGATCCAAGGGTCCTTATTCATGCTCTCACTCTCTTTTCATGAAACCTTAGCCTCTCCACTCTATAAATAGAATCTCAAGGCCTCTATCTTCTCCAATCAAGCCAACTCTAAGTTTTCTTCAAGCTTCTCTCTCTCTCTCTCTCTCCCTCTTTCTCTTCTCCATAAGTCTAGAGGAGGTACTAACCCTAGCACAATACTATATTCCTCCACAGATCTTTTTTTCACATCTCAAAAAATCTAGGAGAGGTTCTAATCCTAGTGCTGCTACCCTTTCTCTTTACATATCCTCTTCCATCTATCTTTCTTCCTTGGAGTTTCTAGACCAAGCCTTCCAACCATCCTGCTGCGGTTTGCATGAAGAAAGATGAAGGATTCAAAGAGACATATCCACTATTGAGCGCAGCTAGAAGATCAACTTGTTTTCATTGTTCTTGTATCAAACTTTTATTTCTTTTCAATTGTATATTTTTTTTACTTAATCAATGAAAAATATTTTTATTGTAATCTCTTTATTTCTTTCTTAGTTTCTTACAATCTATTAATTTTTTATTTATATTTTTAAAATAATCAGCCTAAGATCTTTGTGGATACGATCTCGACTCACCTTATCTACATAGTAATGAGTAGGATTAATTTTGGTGTGCTACGACACGCATCACCTACAAGAGTTGTATAGTGAGCAGAATTATACAGCTCACTTTGAGGTCTCACAGAGACTTTTCAAAGTAAAGATGCGTGATAGACAGTCCATCAATATTCATTGTTTGACAATGATCAAGAATATTGGAGAGCTTCAGAAGCTCAGGATGACTATAGACAAGAAATTGTAGGTAGATCTGATCCTGCAATCCCTGCGAAGAAATAGAAGACTGACAGCAGGCTGAAGAAGGAGGTTCCAAAAAAGGCTAGTGACAAGAAAAAATATTTCCACTATAATGTCAAGGGCCACTGAAGAAGAAACTGTCCTACGTACCTGACAAGCATGAAGAATAGGAAGAAGGACATGCCTTCTGAAGGTATGTCTGATTTGCTCATTATAGAAACTAATCTAATAATTTTCTCTTCTTCTAGTTGGGTTCTAGATTTTGATTCAAGTGCTCACTTGTGCACTTCTATACAAGATCTAAAAGAAGTTAGAGGGCTGAGAGTAGGTAAAATCACTCTTTGAGTCGATAATGGGGCATTAGTTGCTATTGTGGCCATTAGGACCTATTCTCTACGACTATCGTTAGGATTTAGTTTACTTTTAAAAGATTATTATTATGTATCTGTAGTTAGTAAAAATTTAATTTCTATATCTATACTGGTATAGGATAATTATAATTTTTATTTTAATAAAGACTTATGTATAATTTATTTTGAAAATAAAGTTATTGCATATGCTTTTTTAATTGATGGATTTTATCATTTGCATGTAGATGCGAGTGTTAATATTAATAAGCAAATTATGAATGCCGTAGGGTCTAAGAGATCTAGAGATAGGATTAACCAAAAATATCTATGACATCTTAGTTTAGGCCACATAGGAGAGGACAGAATTGACAGACTGAAGAAAGATGGCCTTCTATGACCATTGATTTTTGAGTCTTATCCAGTTTGTGAGTCCTATCTTAAAGAAAAGATGGCCAAACTATCCTTTATAGGACACAGAAAGGGTCACTGAGATGTTAGCCCTGGTACACACTGATGTATATGGTCCATTCGATATACAGGCCAGAGGTGGCTATCTTTACTTCATAATCTTTACTGATGATTACTTACGATATTGGTTTGTGCACCTGATGTGACACAAGTCTGAAATCTTTAAAAAATTCAAAGAGTTTAGATGTGAAGTGAAAAAGCAGATCGAAAAATCTATAAAGATTCTTCAATCAGATCAAAGAGGGAAATATCTAAGTGAAAAATTTTAGACCTATCTCAAAGACAACAGTATATCTCACAATAGACACCTCCAGGGATATCTTAGCTCAACGGGGTATCTGAAAGGAGGAATCAGATCCTATTAGATATGGTCTGGTCCATGATAAGCTTCACAAATCTTCTTATTTTTCTTTGAGGTAATGCGTTGCTTTCTGCTATTCATCTTTTGAATAGAATTCCATCTAAATCTGTTCCTACCACACCATATGAAATATGGTATGGTAAGAAGCCAACTCTTGGTTATCTCAAGATTTGAGGATGTCCGAACTATGTCAAACGACAACAGGCGAACAAGTTAGAGGCTAGGTCATTTAGAGCTCATTTTATAGGATATTCTAAGAAATCCATGGGATACTATTTTTATCTACTAGAGGATCATAATATGATTGTGAGCTATTATACTATCTTTATCCAAGATGGAGGTAGTGGGAGGAAGATTGAGCTCGAAGAAAAGGTCTTTGAAGAGCATCAAGCTCAAGAATTTGAATCCAGTAGTGAGTCAGTAGATGTGGTACCTCCTCTACCTTGTAGATTAAGTAGGGTCTCTCATCCTCCTAAAAGGTACTTAGATATACTTATTGAGAATTTAGAGGAAGCATTCTTTTTGGGAGATTGGGACATTAGGAATGATCTCAAAACCTATGATGAAGTGATGTTAGATGTAGACTTCGAGAAATGGAAGGAAGCGATGAAGTCAGAAATTGACTTCATACATTCCAACCATATTTGGACTTTAGCAAATCTATTTGAAGGTTTGTATCTATTGGGTATAAATGTTGGGTTTCGATGGCACAGCGAAAGGTTTAGGTGTTTAAAATTTTTCGTTCAAACACTCAGATGCACTGAAACCCTGAAACCCAGAATCCCTTGACTTTAGCAATCAAAGCATAAATAAAATAAACATGGACAAGAGGAATACTTATAACACTTATTCCAATTTCCATTAGGCACCCAAGTGTTTGCCCTCTAATGGTGATCTATACGAAAATCGATCCAAGGACAATGCTCCTATACCTTTGCTTCAAGAGTTCCAACCCCTAGAACTCAACTAGCCTCGTGCCGATTAGGTTTTTCCAAGAACATGACTCCGCCCTCTCAAAACCTTCTCTGAACTTTTAAATTCTCTCCTTAAGACCTTCCTCATCCTTGTCTGGACCTGATTAGGCTTTTTCTTAAATACCAAAGCCTTATCCTAAGATTAAGAGGGATGTAAGAAAGAAAGGAAAGACTAAGGAGATAGAATTAGAAGGTGCTCTGGATTGCATCGATCACCCCAGTGCGCACACCTATTTATAGGTGTCAGAAAGATGCCTAAAAAAAAGGACACACCCTTTTTCAAATGTCAAATATGATCTACATATCAGGTAATTAAGAGTCTTCAAATAGAAGGGCTCTTCTGCCTGATACATTGATCAGAATTCTCCCATGTGCATGCGTCAATGAAGAGGTGTTTTGGCATCCCAAATTTTTTCAAAAAGATCTAGATGTTGCCATATGGAAAGGGAATATAAATTTGAATTCAAAACACCAAATAAGGAAAGAGGAGATGCCACCTTCTAGCTGTTAGATGTGTGCCCTGAAATAGTTAATGCCATGGAAGTCAATCTTATGGCACATGTAAAGAGATTAATCTGCTTTATCTTCCATACTCATGTAATTGACATATTTTATTATAAATAAAATTGGGATATTTTATTTCATCATATGTTGTGCATTGATTAAAATTATGATGAACCCCATAGGTTAGGACAATGATTTTAGGATGATAATTAAATCATGCTAGTGAGACCTAAAATTCTAATCTAAAAACTTTTCAGTCATAGGATCATTGAGTCGGGGCTCAATGATATCGGATAGACTGGCACATCGTATGTATACTCGATGAAGAGGATGATTGATCTTTTAAATCACTTGTGTAGGGACACTAATACAAGAATGTAGGTACTCATAAAAGGATGAGTTTACTAAAGTGATCCGTCATGAGAATTATATCTTATAGAAGTCTTACTTACATGTCAAAAGGTGATTCTCTAGTGGGAGTAGTGTATGTGGTCCTTTGACCTGAGACTACCATGTTATCTTATATATATAGATCTATATTTTGGTTTATTTCCTATCATGACTTTCTAAGATATGTGTGGGATGTTTTAGATATGGTGATATATGTATGGAGGTAGGGAGTAAGTCAACAAGAAATTGATCACTCCCGATAAGGAAAGATGTCATCCTAAGTAATCTCGTCAGTCTATGACTCATGAAGTCTTTGATCAAAGCAAGATAAAAATTAAAAAAATAATTTTTAATATTTCATAAGTCGAGTCATCATTAGTGAATAAAGATTCATCTGAATAAGTGTTAGGGTTTGACATTTTTTCATACCCATTACTTGTTCGGAAAGAAAGATAATCGAAAGATTGAATTGCATGGTACTTGCCATTGAAAGATATTTTTGATATTTTTATCAAAATATTTTATATCTTTCAGATAGGTATAACATATTGCTAGACATCAATCTTGCCTGATAGATTTTCATGAATTAAAGAGATTAAAGTCTATTAGAGAAGGTTCTAATTTGACAACTCGATCTACATGGGTTTGACCTAAATTGTTTAGATAGAGTCTAATCAACTAGTCAACATGTATCTGGATCTACCAGTGGCTAAGTGTAGAGCCCAATGGGTCACACACATAAAGAATTGGTCAAAAATTTTATTTGAATCAATTTATGGTTTATTGGATCCTAATTGACAAGCTAGCACTTGTTCGCTAACCCTAGCTCCTATTTTGGTCAATATGGGTTTGAACCTGATTCGGATTGTGAACCAAATTAATTGAGAATTGATTTTGATTTACCTCTGATGTGGGCAGCCATCAGATGGTGCCACTTGGCCCAAGGAGGTGTCAAAATAAATAGAGTCTAAAGAGATAAGGACTCTTACCTAATTTGGCACAGGAAATATGGTTCGGTGATTTCTTTTTGGTATGGAGGAACGTGGAGAGTCTTTCTTATTTGGGTTTAAGACCGATGTGGCACTACATCAAGCCCTTTATCAGCCTAGCATACGTTTTAAAGGATTTGGTGGCGTGAAGTGAAAAGAAGTGAAGATGCATGCGTGCAGTCTTCTAAAGTGATGCTAGCAATTTTCTATTTTAAATGGAGAAATAAGAAACCTTTTAAGGGTTTCTTTTAGTGATTTAAATTAGAAAGGAGTCCCTTGCCATGTGACAAAATATGAGGATTTTTTGATTTAAATCAGGATGCCATATGCATCCTCTCGTGAGAGCTCATGCGAGGGGAGAGTGGACCGGTGTTTTATGTCTAAGGGTTCTTATCTAATAAGACTTTTGATATGATAAGCCTTTTCTTTAGATAGCTGAAAATCATCGAAGCATGTTTCTTGCACCCTCTCAGTAATTATAAATAGGGGGTGGCATTGAGAGGAGATCATTCAATTCCTATATCCCATCTTATCTTGCTTAAGACAAGAATCCTCTTCTTCTCTCTCTCTTACACCCCTAGTTCTCTTAGGACAAGCCCTTCTAGCCTAATCTAAGCTTAGTCAGGTTTAGGATAAGGCTCTAGAGGGTCTTAAGAGGTCTGTTCAAGTTGTCTAAAAGCCAAGAGTGGTCCAAGTTGGTTCAAAAAGTGGTTCGACCAAGCCGATCCAATCAGGGTTAACTCGAGTCTGGCGATTGGGTTTAGAAGGAGCATCTCTTTGAGCCAATTCCTGTATGGATCACCATTGAAAGGGTTTACACTTGTGTACCTTATGGAGATATTGAAAATAGTGATTAAGGTATTTATAAAATTATATACTGTATTTTATCATAGTTTAATAATTTGGTTGAATGCATCAAAGGGGATCCTAGGATTTAGGGTTTCGAGTGTTCTTGGGTTTCATAAATATTTTAAAATCCAACCTTCCATTGTGTGATCGAAACCCAACATGCCCTAAAAGCTAATTATTGGTTGACACATTTTGTAATTCCAAAGCATGATTTATACTTATAAAATATTTATTATTAATAAATGATAAGTTTTTATTTTCAATCATATTTTATGTGTCCATGATTTATCTTAAAGATTAACAAATAATTTTGTATATTCTCAAAGTATTGAGAATTTGAGATATACATTATTGATTAATTTCTAAATATTTTCGAATGGAGGATCATCATGGAGGACAGTGATCCATCCAGTTAGATCGGTACACGAATCACCTCCCTTTCAGACAGATAAATCTTGAGTCTACAGAGTGGGGATACTGGAGTGAGAATGTAGATGGTTGTTAGAGAATAATTTATACTGAGTGCGACCAATATGAGAAACCACCTGGATGTCTACTCACTCTTCTATGATCTTCTCGATGCTGTAATGGTGTGAGTGATCCTTTCACCTGTGGTACATTGACTATTCATAGCGAGGCTACTGTAGTTTGATTACACGTTCACATGATCTCTAGCCATCTGGGCCCTTGCTATGTATGTTGGCTATAGTTTTTTCAAGTTCGCTATTAGGAGTAGGATGTATCTAGATAGAATTTATCAATCTTGGTAGAAAAGAAGAAGTCTCATGCAATTCATGAGACTGAGTTTAGGATATCTTTGGCCATAGCAAGTGTGAATTCTAAAATCGAGTTTCCATAAAATTTACAAATGAACTTGGTCAAGCCAATGTGGCATATTTTTGGAAATTATGTCATAAAATTAATCATATGATAATTGAGTTTCTCTTTATATATAAATTATTGATTAATAAATAAAAATTATTTTTGATATTTTTCATTACAAAGATACATCTTCCTTGTAGAACTTTTGTGTTGTGATGAAGTCCTTAGAGCTATGTTAGTGAACAATAAAGAGAAGATTTATCGTATAGTTCTTAAATATGTTCGCGATCAAATGATACATCATTACAGGATGATGATGTTTATCGAGTGGAGATCGTTATGTGCCATATGGATTGATTGTCCTCTTAACCAAGGAGTGTGGTGACACTGGTATGGTATACAAGTGAGATATAGGAGTACATCATCACTGAACAAATAACTCACCTGTTGAGCATTCTACTATCAAGAGCTGCTCGTGAAGCATATGGACATAAGTATCCCTCAGACCTGAGATCACCATAGTGACTTGCAAGCAACTCACTGTGGTTTGGTACCGAACTATCTGAATTTCTAATACAGTGACGGAAGACTAGTGGGTACAATCAAGTACTTGCGAAGTCTGTATGTGGATCAAGATGGGATTGATCTCTTCAAATTATAGGAGCTGATGAATTGCTATGTTTCAATTTAGTAAAGCCTTGGTCAGGATAATCTATGAGATAGATTTGATAGGTTGAAATACAATATGGATGAAACACTTTGGGTTGACAGTTAAACCTAAATCATCTTAAAGCATTCAAGGTCAAAGGGATGAATTATGCGTTAACCATATACATAGATTTTGAAATATTTCTTTATGATAATTCGACCTATCTGAACATCGAGAATCATTACTAGATGGTAGCTTCGATTAGTATAAAAATCGGTTCCTGTACTACCAGCTTAGTGTTTGAACCTATGGAGATACGCACACAAGTCAGACAACATAGAAAAGTATTGGCCTATGTTTATATGTCTAATTTTAAAGTACTTGATTTGATTGAACATATAGACTAACTTGATTGAGAATTAAGTTATGGATCAAACGAGATTGAAGAGTTGACTATGTCTAGCCAGCACTACACATGAGGTTCAGATTCAATCATGGGGATGAATAGTTTCTGATCTCTGATCTATGAAGCCTATGAGAGATTGAATTTATGTACTGATTAATTTTAAATTAGATCTAAATTAATTAGACTTAATTAGATTTAAAATTTTAAATTAAACTTGGTGCAAAGTTCTAAAGAGTTTAGGATTGATAGCTTTTCAAAATTATTTCAAACGAGCTTCGAATTGGATTCGAATTGGACCCTTTTTGGATGAGATCTCTAGAGTCCTACTTGCATTGGGACTCTCTCACTCCTTGACTGACCAGCACCTGATGTGGTGCTAGTTGTAGACCATCCCACATGGATGTGGGCATGGGTGCATTATGGGCGCCATATGTGGTACCAATCCTTTCTCATATAGGAGTCCTTCTTTTATAAGTAATGGACTGATTTAAAGTATATTTGAATGAAGAGTTCTATACTTATTGGGTCATAAAAATTATCTATAAATAGAGAGGGTCTCTATCTATGGATGCATAGCAAACAAATCAGATTGAGAGAAGAGAGAAAGAGAGGAGGTGTGGCTTGTGGGCGTCCCATCCTTAGAGTCTTCTCCACCTTGTCACCCCCTCTTCCTCCTGGCATGGGCCATCCTTGAGCATCCTCTTTGTTGGTGTGAGGCACCACATTAGCACCTCTTCTTCCTCCTTTGGTTGCTTTGCAAAGGTGCTTTGATTAGGAGATTCATCCCGCTTTCCTCTGTTGCCTAGAGTGCGTGCAAAGTAGAGGGCCTGCAGTTCCAGGCCTATGCAAAGATTGAATCTAGATTTTGGATCCTCAATTTCATTACAATCTAGGTAAGAATCTTATTCATATAGATTGGTAGAAGATTTTTAGATGCAACCCTAGTTATCCACAAGAAACTGATTTCTTTCCCTTCAATTGGATCAGAGCCAGGCTTTGATATGTGGATTCGTAACTAATTTTTTTTGGATTATTTACATATTGTATGTAATCAAAATTTTATGTTAGACATTAAATCTAATTTAAATCTATTTAAATAAAATTTTTAATCTGATTTTGATTGGATTAGATAAACCTAATCAATTGTTGATTAAGGTTGTTATAAGTTTGTTATAACATAATTTTATTATTGCTGAATTTTTGTTGGAATAACAACTTGATTTAAAATTTATTTAAAATTTATTTTAATAAAATTTTAATATTATTATTTTGGTTATGAAGTGAGACTTATTTCATATTTGAAGTGGATCCATTTTGATGGATATTTAGATCTAAATTCTAATAAAATTCAGCACTACACCAAAATAGATTTAACCAAAAATTTAGTAACTATACGTTCATATTTGCATCTAATTAATTTTTTATTTGATATCAAATCTAAAATTAATATTTTATAATCAGCATAAGATGTGTTTTAGATCTGATATGATATATATAATGCATCAAATTTAATTAGATTAGATGAAGAACATGATTGATAAGATCAAAGACATGTTCATGACATAAATTATTTTATCAAAATTACATATTGATGTTATCACATATGAAATTAGATTTTAGATCTTAGTAGCCTAGTACTCAGATTTATAAGATCACTAGACCGTCTGATTATAAGAGATCAAAGAGATTAATTTCTCTCTTACCCATTTGATGGGTTCTCTTAGACATATAGAGGTATCATTGTGATCCTATTTCATAAAGAAAAAAAATGAATAGATTCTTATGAATTATTTTGATCATAAATATATTTAGATTAGATCTAAAATAATTTATAATACATTATAATAAGATAAATTTAGATATAAAATTATTTTAGAATTTGAATTGCATGTTATATTAGATGTAATCAGTATGAATCTAAAAGTTATCATGGTGCTGAGATATATGTATGAAGTTTAGATCATACCTATACATATTTAATTATTAAATATATTATAAAAATTTATTTTTATAAATTAAAATATATGGTATGCTTCATTTGAAATCCTGCTAGAACAGTTCTACAGACTGAAACACATATTTCACACACTTAATTTTGAATTAAATTTGAATGATCTAGATTTGAGAATTGAAGATTATTAAGACATCACATAAAATGATGGGCAAAGGGTTAGCATCAATCAAGACCTTCTAATAGGTTAGACCTAGGGCTAGATGTTAGATGTATGTCCTAGAAGCCAATATGACTGATACATTGTAATAAATCTAGGACATAATTTTATACTTAATACATTGATTTGATTAATAAAAGGATAAATTTATTTTTTATTCAAGTATGATGTGTCCTTGAATCATCCAAAGAATTAACTTTCGATACATATTCTCAAGGTATTGAAAATTAAAGACATGTATTTGATTCCTAAATGCTCCCGATCATAGGATCATCATGAGGACGGTGATCGATCTAGATAGACTGGTGCATAGATCACTTCCTTCGAGATAGATAGGTCTCTAATCTATATTATAGAGATATTGGGCAATGAGTGCGGATAGTTGTTAGAGAACAACTAGTACTGAGCATGATCATATGAGAGATCACTTAAATTTCTACTCGATCGTCAGTGATCATCTCGATGCTATAGTTGTGTGACTGATCTTTTGACCTGATATGGCACTACTACTTACAGTGAGGCTGCTGGAGTTTGATTGACACATAAACATAGGTCTCAATGAGCCCTTGTAGTGGATATTGATGACAGTTGGTCTACTGTAGGAGTAGGTTGTGCATCAAGATGGGATCCATCAATCTTGATAGAAAGGAGTAGTCCTATAAGATTTGAAAAGCTAAATTCGAGAATTTATGGTCACAGTAGTGTGATTGATGGAAAGAAGTTTTTATAGAAGTCACAACTGGACTTGAGCTAATCAAATCTATCATATAACTGATGTTGAGATTTGACAATTTATCCATGACCTGCCATCTAGTCGAGACTCACGATAGAGGGACTGAATCACATATTAACTACACCTAGAGGTTCATTTCAGTTCTACTGGATTGCCACTACATACTGTTAGGTGTCACTGATGGATTGTGAGAGCTCATTAGGGTTATTCTGGATCGAAAATTTTTGATGAGTTAGAGTGAAATTATTTCGATCTATTGAAAAGAGTTTCAATGATACTTTGGTAGAGATCATTGTATATCTCACTATCAGATAGAATTAAACCAATGGGATCATATAACAAAGGGATTTAGCCTGTAATTAGCAATTGAGCTTATGAAATATCAATTAAGTTTAGAGAAATCTGATTGGGTTCAAGATAACCTTGCTAGCACATGATTGGACCTAATTTTTCTTTTTATTTGGATTTCTTATTTGATAAGATAATTTAAATTTAATTATCTGCTAATAACTTAAATGAATTAGATTTATTGGACTCCAATTGTTGGGTGTCTAAGATTTTGGATCATATGAATTAATGGTGTAAATCCCTTATTAATTTCTTTAATAGTAATTATGGGGCGCCACCTTGATTTGATCAAGTTGGGCATGTCTATGATTAGAGGGCTTTTTGATTTCATATGGGGTGTCCCTTGGGTGCAAAAGAGGGTGTGTTTAATTAGGTGTAAGGGCTCCAAGATTTGGTGTCTAAAAGGATTCTTAATGTAAGTTGAATAGCTTAAGTTATTAGGAAACCTAATGTAAGTAGAACTTGTATTATGAGATTGAATAGGATTCAATTTTCATGCCTATTTAAAGGGACCTCCCCTAAAGTCCCTAGAGAATCAAAATCAGTAGACCTCCATGCCTCTTAGACCCCCCCACGCCCTCTCTTCCTCTCCCTTCTCTTCTCCCTTGGGTGTCCCACATGCCCCATCTTTGGGCATCCCATCTTACATGCCCAAAAGGGGCCTTGGCTTCTCCTCTTATGTGTTGGTTCCTGATATTGGTAGCAGCATAATCGTAGGAGAGAAAAGTAAGAGAAGAAAAAAAAAGAAGATCAAGAAAAGAGATCAAGTATTGATCACGATCCAGGCTTCGTTCAGATTCAGTAGGCCGATTTTTTTAGAAAAAAAATTTAATTTGAAGAACACTGTTCCAGGCTGATCCTGAGTGGATACCCATAGAGATCGGATATTTGTATAACTAAATTTTTTTTTCTCTTCTAGATCCATATTTGAAGAAAAAGATTGCGAAACAAGTATACGATTTGATCATAATCTAAATTTTAGCATATATCAATTTTATCACATGAACTAGATCTTTGTGATTTTATATTTTTATACATGTATGATTTAAATTAAAAATATTTTAATCTTATATTCTACTGTGATGTTTAGAAAATAAAGTTTGAAACATACATGCATGCTCTAAACCTCAAATTTCAATAGTGGTATCAGAGCCACGGGTTTCATATTGCTAAAATTGTCATACATATTTTGAAAAGGGTTTTTGTTGGTGTAGAATCCCGTCGAAGTCGGAGAAGCTGGAGCTGGGATGACCACGGCCGCTATCGGGACCTGCAAAGAAAGTCTAAACCGGAGTTGGGGGTGCTCTGGCAAGACCCTCCGATGCTCAAGTCAGAACTCTGCTTCAACAGAAATGGAGTGCTCGAGCGAAAATTTAGGCAGAGTTTCGAGATAGAGTTTAGAGCTTAGAGAAGAACATATTTGGGAGTCCTTATTTATAGGTGGAGGGTGCAACTGATCGACAGCGACGTCTGTAACCATCTGGTAGTGGACCGTTTAGGGCCGCGTAGAGTTTGTTATGAAGAGTAGTGCTGTCAGGGGTCGTTCAGGGCCACGTGGAGCTTGTTATGGAGAGTAGTGGTGTCAGGGGTCGTTCAGGGCCACGTGGAACTTGTTGCGGGGGGTGGAGTGGTGTTTGTTGTCGTGACTTGCCAGAGAGTGGTGGAGCTGCGTGGAATCCATTGCAGAGAGTGAAGCAGGGTGGCGGCTCTTGTCGTGGCTTGTCAGAGAGTTCAGATCCATCTGTTGAAGCTTGGCTGGGATGCCTGATGGAGCAGAATGGCTCCTCACATCATTGTTCTGGGAGAGGCTTGGATGTTTCAAGGTCGCTGATGTTTCAGGTGAGAGTCACCTGCCGTAGGAGCTCGGATGGAGATTTTCTGTTGGCGAAGTCCGGGAATGTCCGATCGCTAAGGAAGTCCGTTTGGAATTTATCTGATGTAGAGGCTCATCCGAAGATCGTCCGCCGGGGATGTCCGATTTTATGGGGAGCTTGGTAGGAGGTCGGTCGATGATGGACTTCGGATAGCATTGGAGAGGCTCGACAGACATCGGAGGCGATCGACTATCGCAGGGACCCAGCTGTCAGAGCTCATCCGTTATAGAAGCTCGTCCGAAATCCATCCGCTGGAGAAGTTCGGACGGGATCCTGTTCTCGCGAGAGGTTGAGAGGGGACCGTCCATTGTAGGAGCTCGAGCAAGGACCAATTATCGTGGAAGCTCAGAGTGGTGTCCCGTCATAGTAGTTCATCCAGAATCCACTCGCTACGGAGTAGCTCGGCTGAAGTTTACCTGTAATAGAAGTTCAGAAGAAATTTATTTATAGTAGAGGCTTGAATGAAATTTGCTTACAGTAGTCATCTGGGATAGCTAGCCTGCGGTAGGAGCTCGGAGTAGACCGCTCATAGTAGAAGTTCGGCTCTCGCGAGAGCTTGATTAGGATCTGGGGGGTGGTCGACCGCTGTAGAAACTCGGGTGGAGTCTGGTTACCATAGAAATTACGTTGTTAGGGAAGCTCGGATGCTGGCGAAACCCGAAAGAAGTTCGGGGTAGAAACTCAGGTGGTTGGTTGCTGTAGAAGGTTGGCAGATAGTGAGTCCCAGAGGGCCTTCGGGGCGGCCCGATGGATGAATGCAGAAGTTCATTATCGAAGAAGTCCGGATGATCGAGGAGGTTCGGAGAGGCACCACGCACAAGGTCGGGAGCCGGAAGAGCCCTGGAAGGATCGATCCTTTACAAATTTCGATCGGGGGGGGGGATTTTATACCCAACACCAGTCCCCCTACTTTCGAGTTCGGATTACGAATGAAGAAAGTACAGAGAAGTTCTCACTGTCAAAGCTGTCCTCCTCGACTTCTGTGCTTGGCGGTTGCCAGATATTTGACATTCAGCATGCTGGTACTGGAGCCTTTTCGAAAAAGATTTCTTTTTTTTTTAGAATTTCTGCCAGGGCGTGGCCCCAGGTGTGGTGCCATAATGGTGTTACTAATTGTCGGCCACCTTCAGCCATTTGCCACGATGAGTGGGCCACGCGGCGGTTACGGACTGGCCTGAGGAGTCCTGCAGCCATTATTGCATCGACCCCCGTCACCTATTTAAACCTGCCTCCCCCCCTTCGGGGATCTCACTTTGTACTTGAGTTTCTTCGATCTTTCCTTCCTGGCCTCAGGCGTCCGTTGAGTCGTCCTCATCTCTGTACCCCTGCCTCCCTTAGACCAGCTTGGGTTAGCCCCAAAACTTTCCTTGCTTTCGTGCCCCCGTTCATAGACCGTGCTGGTCTTCCTTCATCGCGTAAATGGGTGCAGTCATGGCTCAGATGTTAGCCCAGAGTCTGAAAGCCCACGAACGGGAAGACACTGCAACTTTCGGATTGGCGAAGATGGCGAGGGTAGAAGAGACAGATCCGGTCGTGTTTTGCCTTGATGGCCCAGAGCCTGTGCTTATAGCACATCCTCGACCGCGAGGGCTTCCTGGTGCACGTCATCGTAAGGGGAAACCTGACCTCAGGAAGAAGGTCACGCCCGCCATCACTGTGAGGGGTAACCTGACCTCAGAAAGAAGGTCATGCCTGTCGTCATCGTGAGGCAGCGGAAGCCATGGCGCGAAAAAGATGGCGTCTACATGTACTTTGAAGATAATGCTGGAGTAATTGCTAATCCGAAAGCAGCGGAAGCCATGGCGCGGAAGAGATGGCGTCTACATGTACTTTGAAAATAATGCTGGAGTAATTGCTGATCCGAAAAGGGGGACTGGAAGAAAAAGTCAGGTACCTGAAGTAATTCTCGACGATGGCCAGAACTGAGAGTTCGAAGTCTGATGAAGCCGAGCTCCTTTAGATCTATTCATTTTGTTTGTTTTTTTTTTAAGGCTTTGTAACGTGCACTTCGCCAATGAAATGAAAAGAATTTTCCATTACCTCATCCCCTTCTCTTCTTCTTTTTTTTTTGGCCTTCAAGGCTTTGTAATGTATACTTCACCAATGAAATGAAAATGAAATTGTTTATTACCTCATCCATTCTGATGTTAACTGGTTATTTACCAAACTCCTTTTATCTTTCGTCGTGTTCGATGTCGACGCTGTTTGGAGGTTCCCGATCGTTGCAGTGTCGATTTGCCCTTCGGTTTATGACCGTAGGTTCTTTTGAGGCTGTTTGAGTTTGGCGCTTTCTCCCGGTGCTCGAGCTTGGGGGTCCGAACTTCTCGTTGCTTTGAGGAGGTCGATTTATCTTCGGTCTATGTCAGGTTCCCTCTTTGCGACTGAGACGAAGTTCCTTATGTCTTTGATGTAGTTTGTTTTTACTTATCGCAGAAGTAGTTCGTCGGCCTTTCTTTTTTTTTATCCTCCCCTTTTTTTTTTACATTCGAGTGAGGGTCTTCCCTCTACTCTTGACGGGGTCATGAGAGTATAGAGGAGTCATTGAGGAAGCTTTCCTCCTCATCGATCAACCGAGTCTTTATTTGCGTCGGGACGAGGCCTTCCCCTTGCTCCCGACAGTCGGATTCAGCTCGTGTTAGGATGAGGTTCTCCTCCTGTTGTTGTGATCCAGGTGGTGTGCCCAAGGCCCAGGGGACCAAGGCTAAGGCCAAGGTCCATCATTCATGAGGGCTTCATGGAGGCTCTAGGGCTAGTTGGGCCCTAGGTTGAAAGGCTGTGGGCCTTTCGGGTTCTTGAGGTCTAGGTTATGTGGGCCTCAAGGGACCAACTCTTTATGGGCCAGGTCTGGGCCCAGGATAGGTGAGATTAGGTCGAGTCATGGGTGTACATGGGCTTGGGTTAACCTAATCTCCCATAGAGTTGGTCAAGGGAGTTTTGGGTTTGGGTCACTTGACCCTGTGTTTATATATACATGCACTGTATAGGTTTGATTAAGCCAAAGAATATGAAAACTCTTTCTCCCAAGTCTCTCTCTCTCTTCTCCCTCTCTCTTTAGCTATTCTCCATGCCCCAGGAGCAACAATGTTGGGAAATGTGTCCCAAAAAGCCAATCGTCAAGCTGTTGACGGTTGAGCAACCAAGTATTGTAATTGATTTGTTAATAAATAAAATATATTTGGCATTTTCATCATAAGCTTTCATCTTCTAATGAACTCCGTTGTTATGATGAAGTCCTTAGGACTATTTAAGTTCGATAAAGAGAGGATTTATCGATTAGTCCTTAAAACTGTTCATGACCAAATGATAGGCTGTTAATAAGGACGACAGCTTCTATCGAGCATAGGTCGCTGTAGGCCATATGGGTTGGTTGTCCTCTTAACCAAGGAGTGTGGAGACACTGGTATGGCATACAGGTGAGATGTAAGGGTACATCGTCATTGAACGTGACCAACTCCAGAGTATTCTGCTGTCGAAAATGTCTCTGATGGGATATAGGTATAAGTGTCCCTTAGACTTGAGATCACCTCAGTGACTTGCAAGCAACTCACTGTGCTTTGGTACTGGACTAACTGAATTTCTAATTCAGGGATGGAAGGCTTCTGGGCACAGTCAAGTACTTGCGAAGTCAGAGTGTGATCGAGATGGGATTGACCACTCCAAGAGTTGGAGAAGAATGAGTCGCTGTATTTCAATTTAGCAAAACCTTGGCCAGGGTAATCCATCAGATGGATTTGATATTTTGAAATACAATGTGGACAACCTGATCAGAGTTGACAGTTGAACTCTGGGGTGTCCTATGATCATTTTGGTCAAGGGGATGAATTATATGAAAACTATATCCGCATGGGTTCTAAGGATGTTGTTCTACACATTCGACCTATCCGGTCGTCGGGTACCATTGCTAGATGGTCACTTCGATTGGTATAAGAATTTGTTCCTATGCTACCGGCTTAGGTTCGAACCTATGAGGTCACACACATTAGAGTTCATGATCCGATCGGATGGTTGATCAACGATTAAGAATCGTTATAGGGTTAAATAATCAATACGATTGACATTTAACCCAGTGCAAGTGTTGCAGGAGGATCGATTAGCAATTCGATTGCTAATTAGCTTAATTTGATTAAGCCAATGGGCTGAGATTAAGTCTAATTAAATATGATTTAGTTAGATTTGATTTGGGCTTGATTGGATCAAGTCCAATTGGTTTATTGGATAAGCCAAGTGCAAGGAAAGACTAGTCCTAGTTCAACTAGGACTTGGGTCAATCTAATTTCTAATTTGATTAAAAAATTAAATCAGATTTAAATCTAATTTAATCTGATTAAATTAGGTTCTTAATTAGGTTAAGACCTATTTTAATTGGGTTGATCTAATTTTGATTTGATTTGGTTTGGGAAACCAAATTAAAACAAGTCATGAGACAGAATCCTAGTAGGACTAGGATTCCACCTTGCGCCACATAAGCCTTCTCCATGCCCTCTCTCTTATTCAACGTCAATCTCCACTTATTTTGTGCGACAAAAGCCCTCTCCCAGATCTCTCCCACGTTCACAAAAGGTCTCCTCTCTTCTTTCTTACATGGAAGGTGATTTGGATCAAATCTAAAAGGAATAAGTTTGGATTTCGAATTCTATGAGATAGAGTTTTAGAAATCCAAAACTCTTTCAATTTTGCACCGAATTTATCCAATTTTTTTTTGGAATTTTTGTGGCTTTTAGGGTTTACATTGTACACCCTTTTCTGGTGATCCATGCACGAAAATATGGAGGAGGTGCTCAAGAGTTGGGCGTCCCTTTACTTGCCATGTTTGGATAAGCCTTGACTAGGTGTTTGACCTAGACAAGGACTCTATCATATCTCTCTATATAAGACGAGTTTCTTCGTGAAATTTTAAAGGGGAGATAGTTTTTTGAGAGGCCTTTCTGCCATCCAAAAATCAGAGAGAAATACCTTTGGGTCGTGGAGATATAAAAGACGCAAGTTTGGGTGTCTAGAGAGAAAAACGTGAAGAAGAAGAGGGTCTTCTTCTAGGGTTTTTATTTTCATATCTTTCCTCCTTCCATCTTGAGTTTCCTGAGAGCGTCTCAGATCTGAAACTCCTCCTTCTACTTTCCATCTTTGGAAGAGTCTAAATCAAGAAGAAGGAGGCACCTGATCAACCATCAAAGAAGGATCAGCGCAGTACTAGCATACTGTGCTGATTTCCTGAAGCAGGACTTCTGATCGAGATTCGTGGGCTCGTGTGGACGACTCCTAGAGGCCGGATGCATGTGCGGCTTGCAACATCATCCTTAAGCCCGGATCAGCGAGGTTAGAGCGTCTAACTTGCAAGGTAATAGATCTGATCTATTATTTAATACATACATTAGATGTAGCTAGCATAGAAACATGTTGATATGATCAACATGTAGTTCATACTATATTTATATATATTTTAATTTCTGATTTAATGCCATGTAATAATCATGTAATAGAATCTTAGATCTAGGGATTTTTTGATCTTAGAAAATAAATTTTGATTTATTTTAGTCTTCCGCTGTATGATCTTGAAAAAGTTTCAAGATCTAACCCTGAAACCCTAGATCTGGTTCCTACAATTGGTATCAGAGCCTAGGTTCTTTATTACATGATTATTTATACATGCTTAGATTATTTTTAGATTAGATCTAATTTATAATCTGATTATTAAATCTGAAATTAAAATTTTAGATCAATCACAAACTGCAAGGTTGTCCTGCTGTAAGGTTTACCCCTTACAGTGCAAAGGTTGTCCTAGTTTGTGTAGATCTATCTTTAATCATAAATTTGTTAGATATGATCTAGATTAAATTTATGATTTATTAGATTTAAAATATGTTTAAATCTGAAATAAAATCTCTTTGTTAATAATTTTTATGCAAAGAAATTATTTAAAGTTGAAATTGTTTCAATTACATGAACCTGTTTAGATTAGATCTAAAGTAGTTTCATGTTTATTTCACTTGCATCTTGATTATGAATCAAACATGCAATATGATTGGTAGAATCATATTATAAAATTGTTTTACAAATATGAAAATTATTTTTTGAAAAGCCGAACCCAACCCTCAGCCCAAAACTTAATTAAGAATTAAGAAGTTGTTTGATTAGGTTCTAGGATTGTGAATTGAAGAACCTAAGATACAAATCATAACACATTGGGTTAATGGGTTAGTGGAAATTAGGTCCATTAATTGGGTTAGACCTATGGTTAGATTAAAGATGGACTTAATTAGAGAATTGACTAAATCTAATCAATTGTTGTCTTAGATTAGGTCAAGGATTCTCTAGATCAATTACAATAGTTGTAGTTGGTCAAGTCCATGTCTTTAACGAGAACCAAATGGACTTGATTCTTGGCTAAGCGGTCTAGCACGAACTGTTAGGTTGATCTAATCGAAACTAATTAAACCAGTTGGTGTCTAAGGTAAACCAGACCGGTGGTTTTTAATTGGGAGCCCGCTTACCTGGCCATTCATGATGGTGTCTAAGGCAAGCTTTGGCAGACCCTCCCACTGATCGAACTTACCTGGCCTCTTGGTGAAATTATGTTTTGATCGGATCACTTGACTATTCGAGCTGACCCATGTCAGCTAGGTAAATCAGTGTGACTGATTTAGATGCTCCTAGACCAGCCCTGGTCTCCCTTAAGCTGACTTGGTGAAGCCAGTGGGAGGATCATGATAAGCTGGTTCATCTGACCTCATCCTCTATATTATTTAAATCCTCTAAAATTATTAGGTCCTTAAAATGATAAAGTTATGGAGATAACTGAGTCATAGCCTCCCATTAAGGTGTTTGATAATGAGTCCATGAACTCAATAATCATTGCAGACCCAAAGGCCTGGTGCTTGTTGACTAATGGAATTATCACTCATCATATGATGACTTGGAAGTGTCTCTCTAATGGTGGTTAGGTGAGCCAACCAAAGTTGGGCTTAATCATTCGTTGGTTGGATACACCAAGTATGATCATGTTAATGGTTGGACCTAACCGGATCCTTACAGTGGAGGCCAAAGCCTACTGATTAGGTTTCTGGGGCAAAATTAAAATTACTAGAAATTGTTTAGAGAAACAATTGGTTATGAACCTACCCTTAGATGTACATGGGTTGGCCAACCAAAGTTGGGCTTGTGTGCAGTCTAAGTGGATTCTAGTACCCGCTAAGGAATTAGGGTAATTCCTCGAATTGAAGGTAGAGGCTACCAATTCGAATAAAATAGTGGGAGAAACCTTTTGATTAAAGTCCAAATCTTTAGGTTTAATGAATCAATTACTAATTAGGTTATGGTTCTCCTTTGTGCAAATATGGCCACTTCCCTATCGCTCCGATCATTGTTGGACAATGATAAGTTGGTGGGACCCAACTTCGGTAGCTGGTACCGAAAGTTGAAGATAGTCCTGGAGCATGAACGGATCCTATATGTGATAATGGATCCTGCACCTGAGGAGCCAGCTGTCAATGCACGTGGAACAGTCAGAGACACTTACCAGAAGTGGCTCAGTGACCGGACCACGGTGCGCTGTATCATGCTGGCTGCTATGAGCGACGAGTTCAGTCGCAGATTCGAGATGGCTCAGCCAAAAGACATGCTTCAAGTGTTGGAGGATGCCTTTGGCACACCCGATGACGTAGAGAGGCACAAGACTAGTTGTGCCATCTTCAACGCCAAAATACGAGATGGAGTCTCTGTCATTGATCATGTATTGTACATGATCGAGCTGATGGAACGATTGAGCAAGCTCGACTTTCCCTTGCATGAGCAGCTTGGGAAAGATGCAATACTGAACTCGCTGCCCAAATCTTGTCTCCCATTCCTCACTCATTATAGAATGACAAAGCCTGAAGTAAACTACCATGGGTTAATGGGGTTGCTTCAGAACTTTGAGAAGGATCACCAACTCCTCAAGGAGTCGGTGAACTCAGTGAACTCAGTGGGAGGTTCATCTTCTGGTTCTCGACCCTTTGAGAAAGGAAAGAAGAACAAGAAGAAGAAAGTCAAGAAGGTGCAAGTTCAGGCTGGGACATCTGTGCAGAGCCAGACCAAAAAGATCAAGCCTGATAAGAGTCTATTCTACTGGCAAGCACCCTAGATTAGATAGTGTGTCAAATATCTACTTATGGCATTGGAGGCTAGGTCATATAAATAAGAACAGAATAAACAGGTTGACTCAAGAGGGAATCCTCAAAGTCAGTGATTGTGAATCACTTCCAACCTGTGAGTTCTGTCTTCTTGGTAAAATGACCAAGTCACCTTTTACTGGAAAAGGTGAGAGAGCTACTGAGCTCTTGGGCCTAGTACATACTGATGTATGCGGGCCCATGAGCACCAGTGCTAGAGGTGGATATTTCTACTTCATAGCTTTCACAGATGACCTATCCCAATATGGATATGTCTATCTGATGAAACATAAGTCGGATTCATTTGAAATGTTCAAACGATTCCGAAGTGAAGTAGAAAAACAAACTGGGAAGAGTATTAAAACTCTTCGATCTGATCGAGGAGGAGAATACCTTTCTAGTGAGTTTCTCACATATCTAGGAGAGAATGAGATTCTCTCCCAATGGACTCCTCCAGGAACACCACAGCATAATGGTGTGTTTGAAAGGAGGAATCGGACTTTGTTAGACATGGTCCGATCCATGATGGATTTTTGCTAGCTTGCTGATATCCTTCTGGGGATATGCACTCGAATCGGCTTGTTATCTGTTAAATAGGGTTCCAAGTAAATCTGTAATTAAGACTCCATATGAGATATGGACGGGACGTAAGCCAGCACTTTCACACCTTAGGGTCTGGGGGTGCCCGGCCTATGTCAAACGATTAGTCACAGACAAACTTGGACCTAGGTCTGACAAATGCTCATTCATAGGGTACCCCAAAGAGACAAAAAGATATTTTTTCTACCATGCTGATGAACAAAAGGTGTTCGTCAGCCTTAAGGCAATCTTTTTAGAAAAGGAGTTCCTTGGTGAAGGAACCGTTGCCTCTAAGGTTGAACTTGATGAAGTTCAACAGGTAGAAGGACCGACACCAATAGCTGAACCTGAGTCGGATATGATTAGATCAGATCCGGAGCCCAATATACCCGCACCATTAAGGCGATCCGGTAGAGTACCGCGTCAGCCGGACAGATACTACGGTTTCTTGGTCCGGGACGGTGATCCCATCAAACTTGATGAGAATAATGAGGATCCGATCACCTATATGGATGCTATGCAGAGACCTGATTTCGAGAAATGGCTTGAAGCCATGAAATCCGAAATGGAGTCCATGAAGGTCAACGATGTATGGACATTGGTTGACCCACCTGAAGGGGTTAAACCCATTGGGTGTAAATGGGTCTTCAAAAGGAAGAGGGGCTGTTGCTCCTAGATTGATTTTGATGACTACAAAACAGTTGGAAGGGATACAAATAAATTTTATGTGAAAAAGACCTTATGCTCTACAGGGGCAAAATCGTAATTTCATCAAAACTCTGATTTGATAGCATCATCGTGTAGAACAAATGATATGTAATCTATTGGTGAAAGTTTCATGGTTTTTGGACTTATATTTTTGGAGTTATGAAGGTTTGAAGTTCATGAGTCGACTCATGAGTCAACTCATGAAACTATGAGCTGATTGGCACGCAAAGATTAGCCATGGCACGCTGGTTTTCTGGCTTGGCACGACCTGTGAGTCGACTCATGAGTCGACCCACAAGGCATGAGTCGACTCATGAGTCGACCTCTGCTGTTTTGGGCCAAGAAAATCCAGAAACCCAATCTCTGGACTTTGCAACAGAGGTCGACTCATGAGTCGACCCCTGAGGCATGAGTCGACTCATGAGTCGACTCATATGACGGGATTTGCCTGTAACGGCTAGTTTTTGGCCAGATTTGGTTGCTTTTAATGCTCACTTTTTGTGCTCTAACGGCTCTTTTTCTGTCTAGTTTGTTTTCCCTTGTCTCTTAAGGCTATAAAGGCTTCAAAAGGTGGAAAACAAAAAGAAGAGACATCCAAATATCCAAGAGGCATTCAAGTGATTTGAAAAGAGAAAATCAAGAGTATTCAAGAGGGCATTCAAGTTCATTCAAGAGAGAGTTTCTCAAGCCAACTTCTCAACCTCATTTAAGAGCTCATTTACAGCCTTCAAGAAGCCAAAAATCAAGCTCACCAACTCCTCAAGCATTTGCTTCATCTCTCATCCACTTTGAGGAAATCCAAGAAGGGCTTCTTCATTTGAGTAAAGCGTATTTATTGTTATATTAGCTCACTTAAGGAGCTATTCTTGTACTTAATTTGTGCTCTAAACTGAGTTTATCTTGAGAGCAATTGTTTTTGTTTTGGAGGGTTTCCAAAACAAGGAAAGGTTGATCCGAACCTGAAATCGGAGTGTGTGGGTCGGCTTGTACCCGGGAAACAAGTGGACTAGCTTGGGATAGCTAGTGTCGGAGTTTCCGACGGTTGTATTCAGGTTGAATACAAAGTTTAGTGGATTGAAATTCCCAAGTAGGAGCTTGGGGAGTGGACGTAGGTGCAAGGTTGGCACCGAACCACTATAAATCATTGTGTTTGTGGCATGCTTTATTGTTTCTCTCCAACTCTCCATTATATCCTTGCATACTTGTTTTAAGTAATTAATCTCAAATCAAAGTATCTCTCTTCATTCATCAAGCTTTTGATATATAACTTTTACAAGTAATTAGTTAAGCCTAAAATTCTTTAAAACCCAATTCACCCCCCCCTCTTGGGTTGCATAGCTGGGCAACAGGGGCGCAGACGGAAAGGTGGAGACCTATAAAGCCCGTCTGGTTGCCAAGGGGTATCGTCAACGTTATGGTATTGACTATGACGAGATATTTTCCCCTGTGGCAATGCTCAAATCTATTCGGATAATGCTTGCAATAGCTGCCCATCTGGATTATGAGATCTGGCAGATGGATGTAAAGACAGCTTTCCTGAATGGAGAGCTGACTGAAGAGGTGTATATGATACAACCTGAAGGGTTTACATCCACAGATGAGTCCAAGGTGTGCAAGCTTCAGAGATCCATTTATGGACTGAAGCAAGCTTCTCGGAGTTGGAACATGCGTTTTGATAAGGTGATCAAAACGTATGGCTTCATTAAGAATGGAGAAGAGCCCTGCATCTATAAATGGGCAAATGGTCCAGTTGTGGTATTCCTTGTCTTGTACGTGGATGACATTCTCTTAATCGAGAATGACATCCCCGCACTACAGGGAATAAAAGTTTGGTTGTCATCACAGTTCTCCATGAAGGACTTGGGTGAAGCATCTTACATCCTAGGGATGAAGACCTATAGGGATAGATCTAAAAGGATGCTTGGGTTATCCCAGTCCATGTACATAGACACTGTGCTGAAGAGGTTCAGCATGGAGAATTCCAAGAAGGGCTATCTACCGATAGGCCAAGGAATTTCTCTCTCTAAGAAGGATTGTCCGACAACTCCTGAAGAGAGAGAGCGTATGAGTAGAGTCCCATATGCTTCAGCCGTGGGATCTATCATGTACGCCATGACATGTACAAGATCAGATGTGGCATACTAACTAGGAGTAGTGAGTAGATACCAATCTGATCCTGGAGAAAACCACTGGAAAGTGGTTAAAGCCATCCTTAAGTATTTGAGAAATACTAAGGACCAATGGTTGGTTTATGGCGAGTCAGATCTGAAACTTGTCGGGTTCACAGACTCCAGCTTTCAATCTGACCATGATGATAGCAGGAGTGTGTCGGGTTATATCTTTACTCTGAATGGTGGAGCCATCTGCTGGAAGAGTTCCAAGCAGTATACTGTGGCGGACTCTGTTTGTGAAGCGGAGTACATCGCAGCATCGGATGCCGCGAAGGAAGCTGTATGGCTGAGGAAATTCATCAATGAACTTGGAGTAGCATCCTCCTTCGATGGTCCAGTCCTGCTCTACTGCGACAGCACTGGTACCATAGCTCAGGTGAAGGAACCCAAAGCACATCAGCGGATGAAGCACATCTTGCACCGCTTCCACCTGGTCCGAGAGATCGTGGATCGAGGTGACGTCGACCTTCAGAAGATCGACTGAAAGGAGAACCTAGCCGACCCCTTCACTAGAGCCCTGGCAATAAAGGAGTTCGACAACCACAAGTCGAAGATGGGTATTAGATACTGTGCCGAGTGGCTTTAGGACAAGTGGGAGTTGTTGGGAAATGTGTCCCAAAAAGCCAATCGTCAAGCTGTTGACGGTTGAGCAACCAAGTATTGTAATTGATTTGTTAATAAATAAAATATATTTGGCATTTTCATCATAAGCTTTCATCTTCTAATGAACTCCGTTGTTATGATGAAGTCCTTAGGACTATTTAAGTTCGATAAAGAGAGGATTTATCGATTAGTCCTTAAAACTGTTCACGACCAAATGATAGGCTGTTAATAAGGACGACAGCTTCTATCGAGCATAGGTCACTGTAGGCCATATGGGTTGGTTGTCCTCTTAACCAAGGAGTGTGGAGACACTGGTATGGCATACAGGTGAGATGTAAGGGTACATCGTCATTGAACGTGACCAACTCCAGAGTATTCTGCTGTCGAGAATGTCTCTGATGGGATATAGGTATAAGTGTCCCTTAGACTTGAGATCACCTCAGTGACTTGCAAGCAACTCACTGTGCTTTGGTACTGGACTAACTGAATTTCTAATTCAGGGACGGAAGGCTTCTGGGCACAGTCAAGTACTTGCGAAGTCAGAGTGTGATCGAGATGGGATTGACCACTCCAAGAGTTGGAGAAGAATGAGTCGCTGTATTTTAATTTAGCAAAACCTTGGCCAGGGTAATCCATCAGATGGATTTGATATTTTGAAATACAATGTGGACAACCTGATCAGAGTTGACAGTTGAACTCTGGGGTGTCCTATGATCATTTTGGTCAAGGGGATGAATTATATGAAAACTATATCCGCATGGGTTCTAAGGATGTTGTTCTACACATTCGACCTATCCGGTCGTCGGGTACCATTGCTAGATGGTCACTTCGATTGGTATAAGAATTTGTTCCTATGCTACCGGCTTAGGTTCGAACCTATGAGGTCACACACATTAGAGTTCATGATCCGATCGGATGGTTGATCAACGATTAAGAATCGTTATATGGTTAAATAATCAATACGATTGACATTTAACCCAGTGCAAGTGTTGCAGGAGGATCGATTAGCAATTCGATTGCTAATTAGCTTAATTTGATTAAGCCAATGGGCTGAGATTAAGTCTAATTAAATATGATTTAATTAGATTTGATTTGGGCTTGATTGGATCAAGTCCAATTGGTTTATTGGATAAGCCAAGTGCAAGGAAAGACTAGTCCTAGTTCAACTAGGACTTGGGTCAATCTAATTTCTAATTTGATTAAAAAATTAAATCAGATTTAAATCTAATTTAATCTGATTAAATTAGGTTCTTAATTAGGTTAAGATTTATTTTAATTGGGTTGATCTAATTTTGATTTGATTTGGTTTGGGAAACCAAATTAAAACAAGTCATGAGACAGAATCCTAGTAGGACTAGGATTCCACCTTGCGCCACATAAGCCTTCTCCATGCCCTCTCTCTTATTCAACGTCAATCTCCACTTATTTTGTGCGACAAAAGCCCTCTCCCAGATCTCTCCCACGTTCACAAAAGGCCTCCTCTCTTCTTTCTTACATGGAAGGTGATTTGGATCAAATCTAAAAGGAATAAGTTTGGATTTCGAATTCTATGAGATAGAGTTTTAGAAATCCAAAACTCTTTCAATTTTGCACCGAATTTATCCAAATTTTTTTTGGAATTTTTGTGGCTTTTAGGGTTTACGTTGTACACCCTTTTCTGGTGATCCATGCACGAAAATATGGAGGAGGTGCTCAAGAGTTGGGCGTCCCTTTACTTGCCATGTTTGGATAAGCCTTGACTAGGTGTTTGACCTAGACAAAAACTCTATCATATCTCTCTATATAAGATGAGTTTCTTCGTGAAATTTTAAAGGGGAGATAGTTTTTTGAGAGGCCTTTCTGCCATCCAAAAATCAGAGAGAAATACCTTTGGGTCGTGGAGATATAAAAGACGCAAGTTTGGGTGTCTAGAGAGAAAAACGTGAAGAAGAAGAGGGTCTTCTTCTAGGGTTTTTATTTTCATATCTTTCCTCCTTCCATCTTGAGTTTCCTGAGAGCGTCTCAGATCTGAAACTCCTCCTTCTACTTTCCATCTTTGGAAGAGTCCAAATCAAGAAGAAGGAGGCACCTGATCAACCATCAAAGAAGGATCAGCGCAGTACTAGCATACTGTGCTGATTTCCTGAAGCAGGACTTCTGATCGAGATTCGTGGGCTCGTGTGGACGACTCCTAGAGGCCGGACGCGTGTGCGGCTTGCAACATCATCCTTAAGCCCGGATCAGCGAGGTTAGAGCGTCTAACTTGCAAGGTAATAGATCTGATCTATTATTTAATACATACATTAGATGTAGCTAGCATAGAAACATGTTGATATGATCAACATGTAGTTCATACTATATTTATATATATTTTAATTTCTGATTTAATGCCATGTAATAATCATGTAATAGAATCTTAGATCTAGGGATTTTTTGATCTTAGAAAATAAATTTTGATTTATTTTAGTCTTCCGCTGTATGATCTTGAAAAAGTTTCAAGATCTAACCCTGAAACCCTAGATCTGGTTCCTACAAAGAAACCCTAGGGTTTCTTGCCGCCAGGTCCATAGAAGGCAGGAAAAGCAGGGGAGGTGCTAGGGTTTTGAGCCCCTTCCCCTTTGTGCCGCCAACCATATTGCCTCTCCCTCTCTTGCAGCCATCCAAACATCAGGTCCAGGACTTGAAATCTCTGGCTATGAGGTTGGTACAAGTTTCTCTCAGATCTGGAGTTGATCTGAGGTCGTTTGTGGCGCGGGTGAGATCTCCATCAACAGATCTACAGGAAAGGCTGCAGCAGGATAGATCTGTAAGGTCTGGTTCTATCTACCTTCTTCCCTATCTAGAATATCTTGATTCAAGATCTACAAATTGAAAGACCTCGGTCCTGGCCTGATCTGGTTGGATTCCAGATCTTGGATTTTTTAGAGGTGATCTTAGAGGCGTTCTTCATCTGGAATGAAAGGCTGACGAAGAAGACAGCAACCAGGCTGATTTCGTCAAGGGCCTTTGATCGAGTCCAGAAGTCTCCAGATTTGTTCGTTGCTGTTTTCACTACACCCAAGGTCTGTGGGAGGAGCCAGGATCATGCTCCAATAGTTGGTATCAGAGCCACATTGGTGAGGAAGCGGTTCTAAGTGCGAGAAGTTAAAGATCCCAAGTGCTGAAAATTTTCAGCAAGGTCCCATCAAGGTATATTCTACACTTCTTGATTTTATATTATTTGTTTGGCTTGGATCCAGTCATGGGCAGCAATATGAAGGTCGATTTTGAGAAGTTTGATGGCAAAAGAAATTTTTCCATGTGGAAAATTCGGATGGAGGATCTTCTGGTGCAAGCAGATCTGAATCAGGCTTTGGATGAGAAGCCTGAGAGAATGACAGATAGACAGTGGGCATCATTGGAGAAGAAAGCATGCTCGGTGATCAGAGGATGTTTGGCGGATGTAGCATTGTATTCAGTGCTGGAAGAAAAGACCCCGAAGGGCCTTTGGTCGAAGTTGCACATCATGTATATGGGGAAGAATATGTGCAACAAGCTAATGCTGAAGAAGAGGTTGTACAGTCTTCGGATGCAGGAGGGATCTGATGTGTTTGGCCACATTCAGAGGTTCGACCAGTTGTGCATGGAGTTGATGAATATCGGGGTGAAGCTGGATGAGGAGGACAAGTCCCTGTTGCTTTTGTGCTCGCTGCCAGGATCATATGACTCTTTGGTGACTACACTGCTCTATGGCAAGGATACTTTGGAATATGAGGACATGGTCTCGGTGCTGAGGTTTGATGAGTAAAGGGAAAAGTTGACCAGAGATCGGACTCCCCAGGAGGGTTTGGCAGTAGGGGAGAGGACAGGTAGAGGTAGAGGCAGAAGCAAGTCCAGGGGGCGGTCCAAGTCCAGGAAGAGAAAGAAAGAGATGAAATGCTTCACTGTCTGCCAACCTTCTACGGCAACCAACCACCTGAGTTTCTACCCCGAACTTCTTTCGAGCTTCGCCAGCATCCGAGCTTCCCCGACAATATGATTTTTACGGTAACCAGACTCCACCCAAGTTTCTACGGCGGTCGACCACCCCCCGGATCCTAATCGAGCTCTCGTGAGAGTCGAACTTCTACTACGAGCGGTCTACTCCGAGCTTCTACCGCAGGCTGGCTATCCCAGACGACTACTGTAAGCAAATTTCATTCAAGCCTCTACTATAAACAATTTCTTTCGAACTTCTATTACAGGTAGACTTCAGCTGAGCTACTCTGTAGCGAGTGGATTCTGGACGAACTACTACGATGGGACACCACTCCGAGCTTCCACGACAACTGGTCCTCGCTTGAGCTCCAACAATGGACGGTCCCCTCTCGACCTCTCGCGAGAACAGGATCCCGTCTGAACTTCTCCAGCGGATGGATTCCAGACGAGCTTCTATAATAGATGAGCTCCGACAGCTGGGTCCCTGCGATTGCCGATCGCCTCTGATGTCTATCGAGCCTCCCCAGTGCTATCCGAAGTTGATCACCGACCGACCTCCTACCAGGCTCCCCATAAAATCGGACTTCCCCGACAGACGATCTTCAGATAAGCCTCCACATTAGATAAATCCCAGACAGACTTCCCTAGCAACCGGACTTCCCCAGACTCTGCCAACAGAAAATCTCCATCCGAGCTCCTACGGCAGGCGACTCTCGCCTGAAACGTCAGTGACCTCGGAACATCCGAGCCTCTCCTAGAACAACGATGTGAAGAGCCATTCTGCTCCATCAGGCATCCCAGCCGAGCTTCAACCAATGGATCCGAACTCTATGACAAGCCACGACAAGAGCCGCCACCCTGCTCCACTCTCTGCAACAGATTCCACGCAGCTCCACCACTTTTTGGCAAGTCACGATAACAGACACCACTCCACCCCCCGCAACAAGCTCCACATGGCCCTGAACGACTCCTGACACCACTACTCTCCATAACAAACTCCATGCGGCCCTGAATGGTTCA
Organism: Elaeis guineensis; assembly: GCF_000442705.2. NCBI lineage: Eukaryota > Viridiplantae > Streptophyta > Magnoliopsida > Arecales > Arecaceae > Elaeis > Elaeis guineensis. The sequence continues at coordinate 37,877,081 of NC_026005.2, read as the reverse complement.
CTACTAGACAGTTACAGCTGTCGATCAGTTGCACCCTCCACCTATAAATAAGGACCCCCAGATATGTTCTTCTCTAAGCTCAAAACTCTATCTCGAACTTTGCCTAAATTTTCACTCGAGCACTCCATTTCTGTGGAAGCAGAGTACTGACTTGAGCATCGGAGGGTCTTACCGGAGCACCCCCAACTCCGGTTTAGACTTTCTTTGGAGGTCCCAATGGCGGCCGTGGTCATCCCAGCTCCAGCTTCTCCAACTTCGACGGGATTCTGTACCAACAGAATTGGCGCTAGAGGAAGGAGGCGTGTCTTCGTAGTCCCCTTGTTCTTAAAGGAGTGCTCAATGGGACCGATTCCAATCATCTTATCCGACATCCTCTTCTCCTTCCTCTACTAGATCTTCACCCAACACCTGGCGCTAGAAGGAGGGCGGCGTGTCTTCGCAGTCCCCTTGTTCTTAAAGGAGTGCTCAACGGGATTGATTTCGATCATCTTCTCCGACATCCTCTTCTCCTTCCTCTACTAGATCTTCATTCGGAGTCAAAGAGCCAGAGATGGTGTCTGGTGCAAAGGCCAGACAAGGTTCGGTCCTAGCTACAGGTTCATCTACGATACCAGTACTATGGAGAACTAGGGCTGACGAACTCCTAGAATTGCTAGAAGAGAAGATATCAGAGGATATTTTGGATCAAACGAAAGCCACAAAAATCTCAAAAAATTGGGAAAAATAGCAGGCAGGCCCCCGAGAAAGCTAAATAAACAGAATACAAAGAAGAAAAGATAGAAAAATGATAGAAAGTTTCGAAACTAACCTAGATCGACCCCAGGAGCACAGGAGAATGGCGAGGATGATGGAGGTCGACTCGGAGAACGCCTAAGGCTGGGAAGGATGCTAGAGGAAACTGGAGCTCTCGGGGAAGAGGAGGAGAACCGAGGGATTCACTCAAGCAAAGTGAAACCCATGAAGGAGGAGAACGTGTTTAAATAGACCTCGAGATCCGACGCACTTATGATTGCGGATCTCCGCTGACTGGTCTGCGTTCGCCGCGTGTCCCACCCACCTTGACAGACTATTGGAAATGACTGTTGGAAAATATGTCCCAAAAGTCAATCGTCAAACTGTTGACGGTTGAACAACCAAGTATTGTAATTGATTTGTTAATAAATAAAATATATTTATCATCTTCATCATAAGCTTTCATCTTCTAATGAACTCCGTTGTTATGATGAAGTCCTTAGGACTATTTAAGTTCGATAAAGAGAGGATTTATTGATTAGTCCTTAAAACTGTTCATGACCAAATGATAAGCTGTTAATAAGGACGACAGCTTCTATCGAGCATAGGTCGCTGTAGGCCATATGGGTTGGTTGTCCTCTTAAACAAGGAGTGTGGAGACACTGGTATAGCATACAGGTGAGATGTAAGGGTACATCATCATTGAACGTGACCAACTCCAGAGTATTCTGCTGTCGAGAATGGCTCTGATGGGATATAGGTATAAGTGTCCCTTTGACCTGAGATCGCCTCAGTGACTTGCAAGCAACTCACTGTGCTTTGATACTGGACTAACTGAATTTTTAATTCAGGGATGGAAGGCTTCTGGGCACAGTCAAGCACTTGCGAAGTCAGAGTGTGATCAAGATGGGATTGACCACTCCAAGAGTTGGAGAAGAATGAGTCGCTATATTTCAATTTAGCAAAACCTTGGCCAGGGTAATCCATTAGATGGATTTGATATTTTGAAATACAATGTGGACAACCTGATCAAAGTTGACAGTTGAACTCTGGGGTGTCCTATGATCATTTTGGTCAAGGGGATGAATTATATGAAAACTATATCTGCATGGGTTCTAAGGATGTTGTTTTACACATTCAACCTATCCAGTCGTCGGGTACCATTGCTAGATGGTCACTTCGATTGGTAGAAAAATTTATTTCTATGATACCGGCTTAGGTTCGAATCTATGAGGTCACACACATTAGAGTTCATGATCCGATCGGATGGTTGATCAACGATTAAGAATCATTCTAGGGTTAAATGATCAATACGATTGACATTTAACCCAGTGCAAGTGTTGCAGGAGGATCGATTAGCAATTTGATTGCTAATTGGCTTAATTTGATTAAGCCAATGGGCTGAGATTAAGTTTAATTAAATATGATTTAATTAGATTTGGTTTGGGCTTGATTGGATCAAGTCCAATTGGTTTATTGGATAAGCCAAGTGCAAGGAAAAATTAGTCCTAGTTCAACTAGGACTTGGGTCAATCTAATTTCTAATTTGATTAAAAAATTAAATCAGATTTAAATCTAATTTAATCTGATTAAATTATATTCTTAATTAGGTTAAAACTTTTTTTAATTGGGTTGATCTAATTTTGGTTTGATTTGATTTGAGAAACCAAATTAAAACAAGTCATGAGATAGAATCCTAGTAAGACTAGGATTCCACCTTGCGCCACATAAGCTTTCCCCACGCCCTCTCTCTTATTCAATGTCAATCTCCACTAATTTTGTATGACAAAAGCCCTCTCCCAGGTCTCTCCCACGTTCACAAAAGGTTTCCTCTATTCTTTCTTACATGGAAGGTGGTTTGGATCAAATAAAAAAGGAATAAGTTTGGATTTCAAATTCTATGAGATAGAGTTTTAGAAATCCAAAACTCTTTCAATTTTGCATCGAATTTATCCAATTTTTTTTTGAAATTTTTATGGATCTTATGGTATACATTATGCACCCTTTGCTGGTGATCCATGCATAAAAATATGGAGGAGATGCTCAAGAGTTGGGCGCCCCTTAACTTGCCATGTTTGGATAAGCCTTGACTAGGTATTTGACCTTGACAAGGACTCTATCATATATCTCTGTATAAAATGAGTTTCTTCATAAAATTTTTGAAAAGGATAGAGATTTGAGAGACCTTTGATCCATCCAAAAATCAAAGAGAAAGACCTTTGGGTCGTGGAGATATAAAAGATACAAGTTAGGATGTCTAGAGAGAGAAACGAGAAGAAGAAGAGGGTCTTCTTCTAGGGTTATTCGTTTTCATATCTTTCCTCCCTCCATCTTGAGTTTCCTGAGAGTATCTCAGATCTAAAACTTCTCCTTTTACTTTCCATCTTTGGAAGAGTCTAAATCAAGAAGGAGGCACCTGATCAACCATCAAAGAAGGATCAGCGCAGTACTAGCATACTGTGCTGATTTCCTGAAGCAGGACTTCTGATTGAGATTCGTGGGCTCGTGTGGATGACTCCTAGAGGCCGGATGCATGTGCGGCTTGCAACATCATCCTTAAGCCCGGATCAGTGAGGTTAGAGTGTCTAACTTGCAAGGTAATAGATCTGATCTATTGTTTAATACATACATTAGATGTGGTATAGAAACATGTTGATATGATCAACATGTAGTTCATGCTATATTTATATATTTTAATTTCTGATTTAATGCTATGTAATAATCATGTAATAGAATCTTAGATCTAAGAATTCTCTGATTTTAGAAAATAAATTTTAATTTATTTTAGTCTTCCGCTGTATGATCTTGAAAAAGTTTCAAGATCTAACCCTGAAACCCCAGATCTGGTTCCTACAATTGGTATCAGAGCCTAGGTTCTTTATTACATGATTATTTATACATGCTTAAATTATTTCATAGATTAGATCTAATTTATAATCTAATTATTAAATTTGAAATTAAAATTTTAGATCAATCATGAACTGCAAGGTTGTCCTGCTGTAAGGTTTACCCCTTACAGTGCAAAGGTTGTCCTAGTTTGTGTAGATCTATCTTTAATCATAAATTTGTTAGATATGATCTAGATTAAATTTATGATTTATTAGATTTAAAAAATATTTAAATCTGAAATAAAATTTCTTTGTTAATAATTTTTGTGCAAAGAAATTGTTTAAAGTTGAAATTGTTTCAATTACATGAACCTGTTTAGATTAGATCTAAAGTAGTTTCATGTTTATTTCACTTGTATCTTGATTATGAATTAAACATGCAATATGGTTGGTAGAATCATATTGTAAAATTATTTTACAAATATGAAAATTATTTTTTGAAAAGTCGAACCCAACCCTCAGTCCAAAACTTAATTAAGAATTAAGAAGTTGTTTGATTAGGTTCTAGGATTGTGAATTGAAGAACCTAAGACACAAATCATAACACATTGGGTTAATGGGTTAGTGGGAATTAGGTTCATTAATTGGGTTAGACCTATGGTTAGATTAAAGATGGACTTAATTAGAGAATTGACTAAATCTAATCAATTATTGTCTTAGATTAGGTCAAGGATTCTCTAGATCAATTACATTAGTTGTAGTTGGTCAAGTCCATGTCTTTAACGAGAACCAAATGGACTTGCTTCTTGGCTAGGTGGTCTAGCACGAACTGTTAGGTTGATCTAATCGAAACTAATTAAACCAGTTGGTGTCTAAGGTAAACCAGACCGGTGGTTTTTAATTGAGAGCCCGCTTACCTGGCCATTTCTGATGGTGTCTAAGGCAAGCTTTGGCAGACCCTCCCACTGATCGAACTTACCTGGCCTCTTGGTGAAATTATGTTTTGATCGGATCACTTGACTATTCGAGTTGACCCATGTCAGCTAGGTAAATCAATGTGACTGATTTAGGTGCTCCTAGACCAGCCCTTTTAATGGTCTCCCTTAAGCTGACTTGATGAAGCCAGTGGGAGGATCATGATAAGCTGGTTCATCTGACCTCATTCTCTATATTATTTAAATCCTCTAAAATTATTAGGTCCTTAAAATGATAAAGTTATGGAGATAACTGAGTCATAGCCTCCCATTAAGGTGTTTGATAATGAGTCCATTAACTCAATAATCATTGCAGACCCAAAGGCCTGGTGCTTGTTGACTAATGAAATTATCACTCATCATATGATAACTTGGAAGTGTCTCTCTAATGGTGGTTAGGTGAGCCAACCAAAGTTGGACTTAATCATTCGTTGGTTAGATACACCAAGTATGATCATGTTAATGGTTGGACCTAACCGGATCCTTACAGTGGAGGCCAAAGCCTACTGATTAGGTTTTTGGGGCAAAATTAATATTACTAAAAATTATTTAGAGAAACAATTGGTTATGAACCTACCCTTAGATGTACATGGGTTGGCCAACCAAAGTTGGGCTTGTGTGCAGTCTAAGTGGATTCTAGTACCCACTAAGGAATTAGGGTAATTCCTCGAATTGGAAGTAGAGGCTACCAATTCGAATAAAATAGTGGGAGAAACCTTTTGATTAAAGTCCAAATCTTTAGGTTTAATGAATCAATTACTAATTAGGTTATGGTTCTCCTTTGTGCAAATATGGCCACTTCCCTATCGCTCCAATCATTGTTGGACAATGATAAGTTGGTGGGACCCAACTTCGGTAGCTGGTACCAAAAGTTGAAGATAGTTCTGGAGAATGAACGGATCTTATATGTGATAATGGATCCTGCACCTGACGAGTTCAGTCATAGATTCGAGACGGCTCAGTCAAAGGATATGCTTCAAGTGTTGGAGGATGCCTTTGGCACACCCGATGACATGGTGAGGCACAAGACTAGTTGTGCCATCTTCAATGCCAAAATACGGGATGGTGCCTCTGTCACTGATCATGTATTATACATGATCGAGCTGATGGAATGATTGAGCAAGCTCGGCTTTTCCTTGCATGAGCAACTTGAGAAAGATGCAATACTGAACTCGCTGCCCAAGTCTTATCTCCCATTCCTCACTCATTATAGAATGACAAAGCCTGAAGTAAACTACCACGGATTACTGGGGTTGCTTTAGAACTTTGAGAAGGATCACTAACTTCACAAGGAGTCGGTGAACTCAGTGGGAGGTTCATCTTCTGATTCTCGACCCTTTGAAAAAGGAAGAAGAACAAGAAGAAGAAAGTGAAGAAGGAGCAAGTTCAGGCTGGGACATCAGTGCAGAGCCAGACCAAAAAGATCAAGCCTGATAAGAGTCTATTCTACTGGCAAGCACCCTAGATCAGATAGTGTGTCAGATATCTACTTATGAAATTGGAAGCTAGGTCATATAAACAAGAACAGAATAAACAGGTTGACTCAAGAGGAAATCCTCGAAGTCAGTGATTGTGAATCACTTCCAACCTGTGAGTCCTATCTTCTTGGTAAAATGACCAAGTCACCTTTTACTAGAAAAGGTGAGAGAGCTACTGAGCTCTTGGGCCTAGTACATACTGATGTTTGCAGGCCCATGAGCACCAGTGCTAGAGGTGGATATTTCTACTTCATAACTTTCACGGATGACCTATCCCGATATGGATATGTCTATCTGATGAAACATAAGTCGGATTCATTTGAAATGTTCAAACGATTCCGAAGTGAAGTAGAAAAACAAACTGGAAAGAGTATTAAAACTCTTCGATCTGATCGAGGAGGAGAATACCTTTCTAGTGAATTTCTCACATATCTAGGAGAGAATGGGATTCTCTCCTAATGGACTCCTCCAGGAACACCACAGCATAATGGTGTGTCTGAAAGAAAGAATCGGACTCTGTTTGACATGGTCCGATCCATGATGGGTTTTGCTAGCTTGCCGATATCCTTCTGGAGATATGCACTCGAATCGACCTGTTATCTATTAAATAGGGTTTCAAGTAAGTCTGTAATTAAGTCTCCATATGAGATATGGACAGGGCGTAAGCCAGTACTTTCACACCTTAGGGTCTGGGGGTGCCCGACCTATGTCAAACGATTAGTCACAGACAAACTTGGACCTAGGTCTGACAAATGCTCATTCATAGGGTACCCCAAAGAGACAAAAGGATATTTTTTCTATCATGATGATGAACAAAAGGTGTTCGTCAGCCTTAAGGCAATCTTTTTAGAAAAGGAGTTCCTTGGTGAAGGAACCGTTGCCTCTAAGGTTGAACTTGATGAAGTTCAACAGGTAGAAGGACCGACGCCAATAGCTGAACCTGAGTCGGATATGATTAGATCAGATTCGGAGCCCAATATACCTGCACCATTAAGGCGATCCAGTAGAGTACCGCATCAGTTGGACAGATACTACGATTTCTTGATCCGAAATGGTGATCCCATCGAACTTGATGAGAATAATGAGGATCCGATCACCTATATGGATGCAATGCAGAGACCTGATTCCGAGAAATGGCTTGAAGCCATGAAATCCGAAATGGAGTCCATGAAGGTCAACGATGTATGTACATTGGTTGACCCACCTGAAGGGGTTAAACCCATTGGGTGTAAATGGGTCTTCAAAAGGAAGAGGGGCGCAGACGGAAAGGTGGAGACCTATAAAGCCCATCTGGTCGCCAAGGGGTATCGTCAATGTTATGATATTAACTATGACGAGACATTTTTTCCTGTGGCAATGCTCAAATCCATTCGGATAATGCTTGCAATAGCTGCCCATCTGGATTATGAGATTTGGCAGATGGATGTAAAGACAGCTTTTCTGAATGGAGAGCTGATCGAAGAGGTGTATATGATACAACCAGAGGGGTTTACATCCACAGATGAGTCCAAGGTGTGCAAGCTTCAGAGATCCATTTATGGACTGAAGCAAGCTTCTCGGAGTTGGAACATGCATTTTGATAAGGTGATCAAAATGTATGGCTTCATTAAGAATGGAGAAGAGCCCTGCATCTATAAATGGGCAAATGGTCCAGTTGTAGTATTTCTTGTCTTGTACGTGGATGACATTCTCTTAATCGAGAATGACATCCCCGCACTACAGGGAATAAAAGTTTGGTTGTCATCACAGTTCTCCATGAAGGACTTGGGTGAAGCATCCTACATCCTAGGGATGAAGATCTATAGGGATAGATCTAAAAGGATGCTTGGGTTATCCTAGTCCATGTACATAGACACTGTGCTGAAGAGGTTCAGCATGGAGAATTTCAAGAAGGGCTATCTACCGATAGGCCATGAAATTTCTCTCTCTAAGAAGGATTGTCTGACAACTCCTGAAGAGAGAGAGCGTATGAGTAGAGTCCCATATGCTTCAGTCGTAGGATTTATCATGTACGCCATGACATGTATAAGACCAGATGTGGCATACTCACTAGGAGTAGTGAGTAGATACCAATCTGATCCTGGAGAAAATCACTGGAAAGTGGTTAAAGCCATCCTTAAGTATTTGAAAAATACTAAGGACCAATGGTTGGTTTATGGCGAGTCAGATCTGAAACTTGTGGGGTTCACAGACTCCAGCTTCCAATCTGACCATGATGACAGCAGGAGCGTGTCGGGTTATATCTTTACTCTGAATGGTGGAGCCATCTGCTGGAAGAGTTCCAAGCAACATACTGTGGCGGACTCTGTTTGTGAAGCGGAGTACATCGCAGCATCGGATGCCGCAAAAGAAGCTGTGTGGCTAAGGAAATCCATCACTGAGCTCGGAGTAGCACCCTCCCTCAATGGTCCAGTCCTGCGCTACTGCGACAGCACTGGTGCCATAGCTCAGGCGAAGGAACCCAAAGCACATCAGTGGACGAAGCACATCTTGCGCCGCTTCCACCTGGTCTAGGAGATCATGGATCGAGGTGATGTCGACCTTCAGAAGATCGACAGAAAGGAGAACCTGGCCGACCCCTTCACTAAAGCCCTGGCGATAAAGGAGTTCGACAACCACAAGTCAAAGATGGGTATTAGATACTGTGCCGAGTGGCTTTAGGACAGGTGGGAGTTGTTGGGAAATATGTCCCAAAAGCCAATCGTCAAGCTGTTGATGGTTGAGCAATCAAGTATTGTAATTGATTTGTTAATAAATAAAATATATTTGGCATCTTCATCATAAGCTTTCATCTTCTAATGAACTCCATTGTTATGATGAAGTCCTTAGGACTATTTAAGTTTGATAAAGAGAGGATTTATTGATTAGTCCTTAAAACTATTCACGACCAAATAATAAGCTGTTAATAAGGACGACAGCTTCTATCGAGCATAGGTCGCTGTAGGCCATATGGGTTGGTTGTCCTCTTAACCAAGGAGTGTGGAGACACTGGTATGGCATACAGGTGAGATGTAAGGGTATATCATCATTGAACATGACCAACTCCAGAGTATTCTGCTGTCGAGAATGTCTCTGATGGGATATAGGTATAAGTGTCCCTTAGACCTGAGATCGCCTCAGTGACTTGCAAGCAATTCACTGTACTTTGGTACTGGACTAACTGAATTTTTAATTCAGGGACGGAAGGTTTCTGGGCACAGTCAAGTACTTGCGAAGTCAGAGTGTGATCGAGATGGGATTGACCACTCCAAGAGTTGGAGAAGAATGAGTCGCTGTATTTCAATTTAGCAAAACTTGGCCAGGATAATCCATTAGATGGATTTGATATTTTGAAATACAATGTGGATAACCTGATCAGAGTTGACAGTTGAACTCTGGGGTGTCCTATGATCATTTTGGTCAAGGGGATGAATTATATGAAAACTATATCCGCATGGGTTCTAAGGATGTTGTTCTACACATTCGACCTATCCGATCGTTGGGTACCATTACTAGATGGTCACTTCGATTGGTACAGGAATTTATTTTTATGCTACCGACTTAGATTCGAACCTATGAGGTCACACACATTAGAGTTCATGATTCGATCGGATGGTTGATCAACGATTAAGAATCGTTCTAGGGTTAAATGATCAATACGATTGACATTTAACCCAGTGCAAGTGTTGCAGGAGGATCGATTAGCAATTTGATTGCTAATTGGCTTAATTTGATTAAGCCAATGGACTGAGATTAAGTCTAATTAAATATGATTTAATTAGATTTAGTTTGGGCTTGATTGAATCAAGTCTAATTGATTTATTGGATAAGCCAAGTGCAAGGAAAAACTAGTCCTAGTTCAACTAGGACTTGGGTCAATCTAATTTCTAATTTGATTAGAAAATTAAATCAGATTTAAATCTAATTTAATCTGATTAAATTAGATTCTTAATTAGGTTAAGACCTATTTTAATTGGGTTGATCTAATTTTGGTTTGATTTGATTTGAGAAACCAAATTAAAACAAGTCATGAGATAGAATCCTAGTAAGACTAGGATTCCACCTTGCGCCACATAAGCCTTCCCCACGCCCTCTCTCTTATTCAACGCCAATCTCCACTTATTTTGTGTGACAAAAGCCCTCTCCCAGGTCTCTCCCACGTTCACAAAAGGTTTCCTCTCTTCTTTCTTACATGGAAGGTGGTTTGGATCAAATCAAAAAGGAATAAGTTTGGATTTCGAATTCTATGAGATAGAGTTTTAGAAATCCAAAACTCTTTCAATTTTGCACCGAATTTATCCAAATTTTTTTTTGGAATTTTTGTGGCTTTTAGGGTATATATTGTGTACCCTTTTCTGGTGATCCATGCATGAAAATATGGAGGAGGTGCTCAAGAGTTGGACGCCCCTTAACTTGCCATGTTTGGATAAGCTTGACTAGGTATTTGACCTAGACAAGGACTCTATCATATCTCTCTGTATAAAATGAGTTTCTTTATAAAATTTTTAGAGAAAACATAGATTTAAGATTCCTTTGAGCCATCCAAAAATTAGAGAGAAAGACCTTTGGGTTGTGGAGATATAAAAGACACTAGTTAGGGTGTCTAAAGAGAGAAACGAGAAGAAGAAGAGGGTCTTCTTCTAGGGTTGTTTGTTTTCATATCTTTCTTCCCTCCATCTTGAGTTTTCTGAGAGCGTCTCAGATCTGAAACTCCTCATTTTACTTTTCATCTTTGGAAGAGTCTAAATCAAGAAGAAGGAGGCACCTGATCAACCATCAAAGAAGGATCAGCGCAGTACTAGCATACTGTGCTGATTTCCTGAAGCAGTACTTCTGATCGAGATTCGTTGGCTCGTGTGGATGACTCCTAGAGGCCGGATGCATGTGCAGCTTACAACATCATCCTTAAGCCCGGATCAATGAGGTTAGAGCATCTAACTTGCAAGGTAATAGATCTGATCTATTGTTTAATACATACATTAGATGTGGTATAGAAACATGTTGATATGATCAACATATAGTTCATGCTATATTTATATATTTTAATTTTTGATTTAATGTTATGTAATAATCATGTAATCGAATCTTAGATCTAGAGATTCTCTAGTTTTAAAAAATAAATTTTGATTTATTTTAGTCTTCCGCTGTATGATCTTGAAAAAGTTTCAAGATCTAACCCTGAAACCCTAGATCTGGTTCCTACAATGACAGGCGGCTGACAAAGTCATTATTACGTCATACCTGGAGCCACATCTTGGTGGAAATTCCAAAAAAAAGAAATCTTTTCCAAAAAGGCTCCAGTACCAGTGTGCCGAACGTCAAATATCTGGCAACCGCCAAGCATGGAAGTCGAGGAGGACAACTTCGATCGTGAGAACTTCTTTGTACTTTCTTCATTCGTAACCCAAACTCGAAAGTAGGGGGACTAGTGTTGGGTGTAAAATCCCCCCCGATCGAAGTTTGTAAAGGATCGATCCTTTCAGGGCTCTTCTGGCTCCTGACCTTGTGCGTGGCACCTCTCCGAACCTCCTCGATCATCTGGACTTCTCCGATAATGAACTTCTGCATTCATCCATCGGGCCGCCCTGAAGGCCCTCTGGGACTCACTGTCTGCCAACCTTCTACGGCAACCAACCACCTGAGTTTCTACCCCGAACTTCTTTCGGGCTTCGCCAGCATCCGAGCTTCCCTGACAACGTGATTTCTACGGTAACCAGACTCCATCCGAGTTTCTACGGTGGTCGACCACCCCCCGGATCCTAATCGAGCTCCCGCGAGAGCCGAACTTCTACTACGAGCGGTCTACTCCGAGCTCCTACCGTAGGCTGGCTATCCCAGATGACTACTGTAAGCAAATTTCATTCAAGCCTCTACTATAAATAAATTTCTTCCAAATTTCTATTATAGGTAGACTTCAGCCGAGCTACTCCGTAGCGAGTGGATTCTGGATGAACTACTATGACGGGACACCACTCTGAGCTTCCACAACAATTGGTCCTCGCCCGAGCTCCTACAATGGATGGTCCCCTCTCGACCTCTCCCGAGAATAGGATCCCGTCCGAACTTCTCCGGTGGATGGATTTCGGACGAGCTCCGACAGCTGGGTTCCTGCGATAGCCGATCACCTTCGATGTCTGCCGAGCCTCCCCAGCGCTATCCGAAGTCCATCACCGACCGACTTCTTACCAGGCTCCCCATAAAACTGGACTTCCCCGGTGGACGATGTTCAGATGAGCCTCCACATCAGATAAATCCCAGACGGACTTCCCTAGCGATCGGACTTCCCCAGACTCCACCAACAGAAAATCTCCATCCGAGCTCCTACGGTAGGGGACTCTCGCCTGAAACATCAGCGACCTCGAAACATCCGAGCCTCTCCCAGAACAATGATGTGAAGAGCCATTCTGCTCCATCAGGCATTCCAGCCGAGCTTCAACCGATGGATCCGAACTCTCTGACAAGCCACGACAAGAGCCGCCACCCTGCTCCACTCTCTGCAATGGATTCCACGCAGCTCCACCACTCTCTGGCAAGTCACGACAACAGATACCACTCCACCCCCTGCAACAAGCTCCACGTGGCCCTGAACAACCCCTGACACCATTACTCTCCGTAACAAACTCCACGCGGCCCTGAATGGTCCACTACCAGACGGTTACAGACGTTGCTGTCGATCAGTTGCACCCTCCACCTATAAATAAGAACCCCCAGATATGTTCTTCTCTAAGCTCAAAACTCTATCTCGAAACTCTGCCTAAATTTTTGCTCGAGCACTCCATTTCTGTTGAAGCAGAGTATTGACTTGAGCATCGGAGGGTCTTGCCGGAGCACCCCCAACTTCGGTTTAGACTTTCTTTGTAGGTCCCGACGGTGGCCATGGTCATCCCAGCTCCAGCTTCTCCGACTTCGACGGGATTCTACACCAACAAAATTGGCGCTAGAGGAAGGGGGCGTGTCTTCACAGTCCCCTTGTTCTTAAAGGAGTGCTCAACGGGACCGATTCCGATCATCTTCTCTGACATCCTCTTCTCCTTCCTCTACTAGATCTTCACCCAACACCTGGCACAAGAAGGAGGGCGGCGTGTCTTCGCAGTCCCCTTGTTCTTAAAGGAGTGCTCAACGGGATCGATTCCGATCATCTTCTCCGACATCCTCTTCTCCTTCCTCTACTAGATCTTCATTCGGAGTCAAGGAGCCAGAGATGGTGTCCGGTGCAAAGGCCGGACAAGGTTCGGTCCTAGCTACGGGTTCGTCTACGGTACCAGTACTATGGGAAACTGGGGCTGACGAACTCCTAGAACTGCTAGAAGAGGAGATATCAGAGGATATTTTGGATCAAATGGAAGCCACAAAAATCCCAAAAAATTAGAAAAAATAGCAGGCAGGCCCTCGAGAAAGCTAAATAAACAGAATACGAAGAAGAAAGGATAGAAAAATGACAGGAAGTTTCGAAACTAACCTAGATCGACCCCAGGAGCACAGGGGAATGGCGAGGACGATGGAGGTCGACCCAGAGAACGCCTAAGGCCAGGAAGGATGCTAGAGGAATCTGGAGCTCTCGGGGAAGAGGAGGGGAACCGAGGGATTCTCTCAAGCAAAGTGAAACCCATGAAGGAGGAGAACATGTTTAAATAGACCCCGAGATCCGACGCACTTATGATTGCGGATCTCCACTGATCGATCTGCGTCCACCGCATGTTCCACCCACCTTGACAGACTGTTGGAAACGGCAGGTGGCTGATAAAGTCATTATTATGCCGTACCTAGAGCCACATCCTGGCAGGAATTCCAAAAAGAAGAAATCTTTTTCGAAAAGGCTCCAGTACCAGCATGCCGAACGTCAAATATATGGCAACCACCAAGCGCGAAAGTCGAGGAGGACAACTTCGATCGTGAGAACTTCTCTATACTTTCTTCATTCGTAACCTGAACTCGAAAGTACGGGGACTGGTGTTGGGTGTAAAATCTCCTCCCGACCGAAGTTTGTAAAGGACCGATCCTTCTAGGGCTCTTCCGGCACCCGACCTTGTGCGTGGTGCCTCTCCGAATCTCCTCGATCATTCGGACTTCTCCGATTATGAACTTCTGCATTCATCCATCGGGCCGCCCCGAAGGCCCTCTAGGACTCACTGTCTGCCAACCTTCTACGGCAACCAACCACCTGAGTTTCTACTCTGAACTTCTTTCGGGCTTCGCCAGCATCCGAGCTTCCCCGACTACGTGATTTCTACGATAACCAGACTCCATCCGAGTTTCTACGGCGGTCGACCACCCTCCGGATCCTAATTGAGCTCCCGCGAGAGCCAAACTCTACTACGATCGGTCTACTCCGAGCTCCTACCGCAGGCTGGCTATCCCAGATGACTACTGTAAGTAAATTTCATTCAAGCCTCTACTATAAATAAATTTCTTCCGAACTTCTATTACAGGTAGACTTCAGCCGAGCTACTCCGTAGCGAGTGGATTTTGGACAAACTACTACGACGGGACACCACTCCGAGCTTCCACGATAACTGGTCCTCGCCCGAGCTCCTACAATGGACGGTCCCCTCTCGACCTCTTGCGAGAACAGGATCCCGTCCGAACTTCTCCAGCAGATGGATTTCGGACGAGCTTCTATAACGGACGAGCTCCGACAGCTGGGTCCCTGTGATAGCCGATCACCTTTGATGTCTGCCGAGCCTTCCCAGCGCTATTCGAAGTCCATCGCCGACCGACCTCCTACCAAGCTCCCCATAAAATCAGACTTTCCTGAGGGACGATCTTCGGATGAGCCTCCACATCAGATAAATTTCAGATGGACTTCCCTAGCGATCGGACTTTCTTGGACTCTGCCAATAGAAAATCTCCATCTGAGCTCTTACGGTAGGCGACTCCCGCCTGAAACATCAGCGACCTCGAAACATCCGAGCCTCTCCCAGAACAACGATGTGAAGAGCCATTCTGCTCCATCAGGCATCCCAGTCGAGCTTCAACCGATGGATCTGAACTCTTTGACAAGCCACGACAAGAGCCGCCACCCTGCTCCACTCTCTACAATGGATTCCACATAGCTCCACCACTCTCTGGCAAATCATGACAACAGACACCACTCCACCCCCCGCAACAAGCTCCACGTGGCCCTGAATGACCCCTGACACCACTACTCTCCGTAACAAACTCCATGCTGCCCTGAACGGTCCACTACCAGACGGTTACAGATATCGCTATCGATCAGTTGCGCCCTCCACCTATAAATAAGGACCTCCAGATATGTTCTTCTCTAAGCTCAAAACTCTATCTCGAAACTCTGCCTAAATTTTCTCTCAAGCACTCCATTTCTGTTGAAGTAGAGTACTGACTTGAGCATCGGAGGATCTTGCCGGAGCACCCCCACTCTGGTTTAGACTTTCTTTGCAGGTCCCGACGGCGACCGCGGTCATCCCAACTCCAGCTTCTCCGACTTCGACGGGATTCTGCACCAACAGTTGCCAAGTCTCCAAAGCCCGAATCAAAGCATAGAACTCCTTGTCATAGACAAAGTAGCTCAAGCTTGCACCATTCAACTTCTCACTGAAATATGCTATGGGACGCCCTTCTTGCATCAGAACAGCTCCAATGCCCACACCGGAGGCATCACATTCTACCTCAAAAGTATTGAAAAAGTTGAATAGAGTTAGAATGGGTGCTCAACTCAACTTCTCCTTGATCAACTTGAAGCTCCTTTGGGCTGCTTCAGTCCATTTGAATTCTCCTCCTTTTTTGATGTATTCAGTGAAAGGAGCAAGAATAGTGCTGAAGTTCCTCACAAACCTCCGATAAAAGGATGCTAGGCCATGAAAACTCCTCACTTCAGATACATTAGTAGGAACAGTCTACTCCTTGATCGCTTTCACCTTTTCATCATCAACTTCCTCTCCATGTTGTGACACAACATAGCCAAGAAAGACTATACAATCCTGACAAAAATGATACTTTTTGAGGTTGCCATATAGCTTCTCTTATCGTAGAACCTCAAAAATACCCCTGAGGTGCTCCATATGCTCTTCCTGATTCCTGCTAAAAATTAGAATATTATCAAAATATACAACCACAAAATCACCAATAAACTTATGCAGCACATGATTCATCAATCTTATGAATGTGCTAGGTGCATTGGACAAGCCAAATGGCATGACCGTCCACTCATACAATCCAAACTTGGTCTTGAATACGGTCTTCCATTCATCACCTTCCTTCATGCGAATCTGATGGTATCCGCTCCTAAGATCTATTTTTGAGAAGACCTTAGCTCCATGCAACTCATCAAGCATATCGTCCAGTCGTGGGATTGGATAGCAATATTTTATTGTGATCTTGTTTATCGCCCTACTATCCATGCACATCCGTATAGATCCATCCTTCTTTGGTACCAACAGAGCTGGTACTGAACATGGGCTCGTAGACTCCCTCACATAACCCTTCTCCAAAAGATCTGCAACTTATCGCTGCAACTCCTTGGCCTCCTCGGGATTGCATCTATAGGCTGGTTTATTTGGTAGGGCAAACCCTGGAATGAGATCAATCTGATGCTCGATCCCTCTGATTGGTGGCAATCCTTTTGGTAACTCTTTCGAGAACACATCTGTAAATTCCTCCAAGATCTCTTTCATTTGCGGTGGAAGGGAGACTTCTTCACTTGGAACCTGCTTAGCTACAAGAACAAAAATAATTTCATGGTTAGTCAAAACTCGCTTCACTTCCCCCATGTTGGCAAATAGGTTCTCTTTCTTGCTCTTTTCAATCACAAGCTGATCCTTTTGGACCTGTTGCGGGCTAAGTGGTACCAACACTATGTTCTTCCCATTCTTGGCAAATGAATAGGTATTTTTGAAGCCGTCATGAATAGCCCTCCGATCGTACTGCCAAGGCCTTCCCAAAAAAAGATGGCTGGCTTTCATAGGAACCACATCACAAACAACCTCATCTTTGTAAGACTTGCCAATAGAGAAAGATACTATAACCTGCTTTGTAACCTTCACATCACCATCGTCAGTAAGCCATTGCAATCTATAGGGACGGGGATGCTTCATAGTCACCAGATTAAGTTTTTCCATCAAAATAGTAGAAGCCACATTGGTATAGCTACCCCCATCAATGATAACACCACATACCTTATCATAGATGGTGCACCTGGTATGAAAGATATTTTTGCGCTGCTCATCATCCACTTTGGCTTGTAGGTTCAGGTTACGACAAATAACCAATAGCTCTCCTTCATTTACAAACTTTACATAATCTTCTTTTACCTCAGAATAGTCTTGACATTCAAAGATCTTCTCCACACGTTACACCCATTCCAGATATTCTTCGGGTGAGCTGGTTCCTTTAAAAGATGGGATCCTCATCTTAATATTGTCTCCTGAACTCCTTTGCTGCCACCTTTTTCATGGGTGTTCCTCCACACTATCATCATCTTCGGATTCATCATACTCCTCTTCATCATCACGATCAACTCGTCATGGTGCCGGATGGCCATGCCGCTGTGGTGGTGGGGGAAGTGTTGCCAACTGCTCAAATGCTTGTGTTAGGCGATTGAGTTGCTCCATCATCTCTTCTTGACGCCACTGGAGCCCCATAATCTGAGCTTGTTCTAGACTCATGCCTCTAGGAATAACAGGGGCCTCATCTCCTCCAGACATGATTGGATGTCAAACACTCCCTCAAGCTCTGATACCAAACTGATGTGCCCGACTTGAATAACTATCTTATGTAGGTAAGAACAAATATTGGAGCACAAGAAAAGAAAAAGAAAGAAATCTTTGAAATTTGATTGATAAGAAAATCATCACAATCAGATCACAAAGGGACAGAACACCACACTCAAGAAAAGAAGAAAGTGAGTGATAAGTTCTAAAGTTTATACACAGGGGTTAGATAACAGAATTTAGCAACACTCATTTTCATTCATTGAAATTTAAATTGAATACATAGGTCGCCTCCCTTTATATAGATAAGAGAGGGAACATACGACAAATTCAGTAAATAAAAGAAAATAACAAAATTTGACTATCATAGAAATGATGGTGGCTATATCTTGCTACAAAAGAAATGATAGTGGCCGTATCTTGCTACTATGAAAATAATGGTGGCCGGAGATCATGGTGAATTAGGAAGAATAAAATAACTTTGGCTGCATCTTGCTACATGAAAATGATGGTGGCTGGAGATTATGGTGAATTAGAAAGAACAAAATAACCTTGATTGCATCTTGCTACTGTGGAAATGATGGTGGCTGGAGATCATGGTGAATTAGGAAGAATAAAATAAGCTTCTAAACTCGGCTCTTTTTCCAAGCAATAATTTTTTTCAAATTCCTGCCAAATCTAATTCGCACCACATCATGCTTCTACGCACGTGAGCAAAATCATCAATTTGACTCTTGGATCCATATATGGCATGTGATCATCTCTTTCTTCATGATGGTGCACATCATATCATGTAGTAGATCTGAATTTTATTTAGATCTGAATTTTACATATATATATGTGATATATATTTATATGTTAAATCTGAAAATTATTTTTATGATTTAAAACTAACTTTCATGTAAAGAATTTAGATCTAAAATTTAATTTTAGAATCTAAAATTTGTATTTGTGCATGAGAGTTTTGGTTATGAAAAAATCATAATTTAGGTCATGTAATAGGATTGCATCTAAGGTTTTTGATTTGAGTCATATGGGTCTAATTCGATTAAGTAATTAATCTAACTGAATCAAGTATTAATTAAGGTCAGATCAATTAAGTTAAATGATCATACAATTATTGTTGATCAAATCGATTGAGTCCCATACGTAGAATCGATTAACCTAAGGACCTAATTTGACTCGATGATTTGAGCCTGATTCACTTTAGTTAACCTATTTGGACCAATTGAGCTATTGGTGTCTAAGATAAGTAATTAAGATATGATTATTTAATTGGTTCTGTTCACTTATCTGATCAATTTATTGGTGTCTAAGGAAAGCAACGGGAGGAATCCCACCGATCTTCACTTATCTGACCAATTTGGAAGATTAGGTCTTCAATAAGGTTACTTAGTGGTTTGGTTTAGCCTATGTCAATTAGATCGATCATATGATGACTGATTAGGTGAGACCTAAATCTAAATCTCTTCATAAATATTAAGTCCATAGATCTTCCACCGTTGTAGATGTGCAAGCGTGCTACCGATGTTGATTGTTCTCGGCTGGTCACAGTGGTTCAGTTGCATCGAAAATATGCAACCACTCTATTAGCAAAGAGTTGCTCTAGGGTAAGGATGGGGTTGGGCCTAATAACTATTAGGTGAGGGACCCAATGATGGCCTTACACCTACTTATGAATGGTGGGTCAGGCTTAACTAAGAAATATGAGTAATAACTATTAGGTGAGCTCATATAACATAGAGATCAAATCGCTGCAACATGCTTAGAGAAGTATCTAGGCAAAGAGTTGCCTACGCATCAGCGTATATGTTACCAATAACTGTTAGGTGAGATGCATAGCATCAGTGGGACCGCAGCATCCACTAGGAATCTTTTGTCGCATTAGGATTTTTGTTTCCTTCTCGAGAAGTGGAGGGATTCGATAAATTAGTGGGAGTCATTGTTTGCATCTTAAAGTCTTTAGAAGTAAATATAACAATTAAGTACAAAAGTCTACCTTGAATCTTTACTCTCATAGTTAATCAATGTGGGCCTCAAACCCTCTAGCTCGCATCCTTGAAACCAATCGTTTGACTGGTACAAATTATAAAGACTAGCTCAGAGACCTTAGAATTATCCTGACCTTAGAAAAATTAGATCATGTACTCGATTAAGAATCTATAGTGTTACCAAACCATCCTACTGCTGAGCAAAGGGATGCTTTTGAGAAGTAGACAGATGAAGACAGTCGGGTCAAGTGCTATATACTGGCTTCTATGTCAAACGAGTGACAAAGTCAGCATGAGCATATGCCCACTGTCAGGACTATGATACCTCACCTGCAAGAGTTGTATGGTGAGCAGAGCTGTACAGCGTGCTTCGAGGTATCCAAAAGATTCTTCAATTTGAAGATGCGTCAAGGGTAGTCTGTCTATGAGCACTGTATGACAGTGATCAAGGACATTGAGGAGCTTAGAAAGCTCGAACTTGAAATGCAAAAAAATTACAGATGGATCTGATCCTTCAATTCCTTACAAGTTCATATAGTCAATTTATTATAAATTTTTATATGAACAAACTTGACTGCACTATATCTGAACTGGTCAACATGTTGGTCACTACGGAAGGAACCTTGAAGACTTCTAGGGGCACTGTTCTCGTTGTGGAGCAGATTTCTTTCAAGAAAAAGTCTACTAGAAAGAGGAAGGCAAAATCTGCTAAGAAGTAGAAAAAAGAAAGTAGGCCAAAGAAGAAAGTTTCTAGTAAGACTGAAGCAAAGAAAAAATATTTTCACTATCATGCTAAAGGCCACTGGAGGAGGAACTGTCCAAAATATCTGGAGAGCCTAAAGATCAAAAAGGATAATAAACCTTACGAAGATATGCTCGTAATTGAATCTAACCTTACGGTTTCTTCTACTTCTATTTCTACTTGGGTATTAGGCTCTGGTTTGAGTGCTCATATATGTACCTTAATGCAAGGTTTGATAGAAAATAGGAGGTTGAGAGAAGGTGACATGATCCTTTAGATCGATAATGGAGCAAAAATTATTGTAGAGGCCATTGGTACTTACCCTCATCGATTATCATCTGGTGTTAGATTATATTTAAAGAACTATTATTATATTTTTGTAGCTAGTTAGAATTTAATTTTCGTATCTGTGTTGGCACAGGAAGCTTTCGAAATTAGTTTCAATAAAGACTTTTGTTCCATTTATTTATGAAATAAATTGGTTGCATGAGGTCTCCTAATTGACAGGCTTTATCATTTGCATGTTGATGCGAATGTAAACTTAAATGGGCAAATAATGATTGCCGTAGGCCAAAAAATACCAAGAGATGAAATTAATTAGAAGTACTTGTGGCACCATAGACTAGGCCATATTAAAGAGGTCAGGATAAACAAATTAGAAAAAGATGAGATCCTTGGCTCTCTTAATCTAAAGTCATATCTAGCTTGCGATTCTTGCCTTCGAAGAAAAATGGCCAAGTTATCCTTTGTAGGACATGAGGAAAGGGTCATTGAGTTACTTGCCCTTGTATACACCGACATGTGTGGGCCATTTGATGTGTAGATCAGGGGTGGTTATGCCTACTTTATTATCTTTATCGATGATCTGTCTAGGTACGGATATATGTATCTGATGAAACATAAGTTTGAGGCCTTTGAAAGGTTCAAAGAATTCAAACATGAAGTAGGAAAGCAAACAAGTAAATCTATTAAGGTTCTTCAATCTGATCGAGGAGGTGAATACTTTAGTCGAGAATTTTTGAGATATCTTAAGGACAACAGCGTAATCTCTCAATAGACTCCTCCTAGAATACCTCAGCTCAACAGGATATTCGAAAGGAGGAACAAGACTCTATTGGATATGATCAGGTCTATGATGAGCTTTACTAATCTACCGTTATATCTTTGGGGACATGCCTTGTTAACCATCATTCACTTGTTGAATAGAGTTCCGTCAAAGTCCGTTCCTACCACACCATATGAGATATGGTTCGATAAGAAGTTGAGTCTAGGTTATCTTATGACTTGGAGATGTCCGACCTATGTCAAGTGACAGATGGTAGATAAATTAGAGGATAAATCTATTATAACTCGTTTCATAGGGTATCCAAAAGAATTCATGGGATACTACTACTTTTCACAAGACCATAATATGATTATGAGTTGAAATATCATATTCTTAGAAAAATAGTTTATCCAGGATGGTGGTAGTGGGAGGATAGTTAAGCTTGAAGAAAGGTCTCTGAAGAGTAAAGGGCTATAGATCCTCAGAAACCCATTATTCATGAGCCAGTAGTTGATGTTCTTCAACCACCTCGTAGATCTAGCAGGATCTCCTGACCTCTTGAAAGGTACATGGATATATTTACAGAGGAAAAAGAAAATGTTCCTTATGGGTGATAAGGGTCATGGTGATGATCCTAATACCTTTGACGAGGTGATGTCTGACATCGATTCTAAGAAATGATTAGATACGATGAAGTCAAAAATTGACTCGATGCACTCAAAGTATGGACCTTAGTGGATCCACCTGAGGATATTGTACCCATTGGGTGTAAATGGATCTATAAAAAAAAAATATCGATGGTAAGGTAGAGACCTATAAAACTAGGCTTGTGGCTAAAGGTTATAGTCAGTACGAGGGCATTGACTATCAGAAAACCTTCTTGTTTGTAGCTATGCTGAAATCCATCCACACTCTCCTTGCTGTTGTAGCTTACTATGATTATGAAATCTGACAGATGGATATGAAAACTATCTTTCTGAATAGATATCTTGAGGAAGATATCTATATGGAGCAGCATATGGGTTTCATATCTGGTGATGGTGATCACAGAGTCTGCAAACTGCAAAGGTCCATATATGGATTAAAGCAAGCTTCTCGAAGTTGGAATCATCATTTTGATGAGGCAATCAAATCGTTTGATTTCATCAAAAATAAAGAGGAACTATGTGTATATAAAAGGATTAGTGGGAGCACGATAATATTTTTTGTATTATACATGGATGATATTCTCCTTATTGGGAATGATATTCTCATGTTGACCATGGTCAAAAGATGGTTGTCCAAAGAATTCTCCATGAAAGACCTAAGGGAAGCATCCTATATTCTCGAAATAAAAGTCTATAGGGATAGACCTAAACAGATGTTAGGCCTATCACAAAAGTTGTATATAGAGAAAGTGCTGAAGAGGTTCAACATGAAAAACTCCAACAGAGGTCTTTTATCTCTTAGGTATAATATTAATCTCTCCAAGATGATGTGTCCGACCTCATCTGAGGAAGTGCAGTGCATGAGTAGGATTCTTTATGCCTCGGCCATAGAAAGCATCATGTATGCCATACTATGTACTTGACCTGATATTGCCCTTGCTATGAGTGTCACGAGCAGGTATCAATTGAATCTAGATGAGGAGCACTGGATAGCTGTGAAGAACATCCTTAAGTACTTAAGAAGGACTAAGAATTTATTCTTGATCTTTGGAAGAGATTCTGAGTTGCGAGTCGGGGGGTATACTGATTCAAACTTTATGTCTGATCCTGATGATAGAAAGTCTACGTCAGGATATGTGTTCGTTTGCAATGGTGGTGCAGTTAGCTGGAAGAGTTCCAAGCAATCCATCATAGTAGATTCGACCATGAAAGCTGAGTATGTTGCTGCTTCGGATGCTATAAAGAAAGGCTTCTGGTTCAAGAAGTTCATCACGGAACTTGAGATTATGACATCGGATGTCATACCACTTTACTGCGATAACAATAGAGCCATAGCACTTACTAAGGAGCCGAGGTCTCATCAAAAATTAAATTTGGCACATTGAGCAGCGATCCATATCATACGCAACTATCTTGAAAAGAAACATATCGAGATGCGAAGAGTAGACTTTACAGATAATGTGGCAGACCCACTGACCAAGCAGTTGAGCCAACCAAAAATGAAAGTCTACCTTGAGAAGATGGAACATAGATTTGTGGCCAATTGACTTTAGTCCAAGTGAAAGATTGTTAGATGTATGTCACAGAAGTCAATATGGTTGACACATTGTAATAAATCTAGAATATAATTTTGTATTTAATACATTGATTTGATCAATAAAAGGATAAGTTTATTTTTTATTCAAGTGTGATGTGTCTTTGAATCGTCCATGAAATTAACTTTCGATATATATTCTCAAGGTGTTGAGAATTAAAGATATGTATTTGATTCTTAAATACTTTTGATCATAAGATCATCATAAGGATGATGATCGATCTAGATAGACTGATGCATAGATCACTTCTTTCGGGATAGATGAATCTCTAGTTTACAGTGTAAAGACACTGAACGATGAGTGTGGGTAGTTGTTAGAGAACAACTAGTACTGAGTGTGATCATACAAGAGATCACTTGGATTTCTACTCGATCATCAGTGATCATCTTGATGCTATAGTTGTGCGACTGATCTTTTGATTTGAGATGGCACTACTGCTCGGAGTGAGGCTGCTGGAGTTTGATTGATACATAAACATGCATCTTAATGAGCCCTTGTAGTGGATATAGATGACAGTTGGTCCACTATAGGAGTAGGATGTGCATCAAGATAGGATCTATCAACCATGGTAGAAATGAATAGTCCTATGAGATTTGAGAAGCTATGTCTGAGAATCTGTGATCATAGTAGTGTGATTGATGGAGATGAGTTTTCATAGAAGTCACAATTGGACTTGAGCTAATCGAATCTATCATATGACTGATGTTGAGGTTTGATAATTTATCTATGATCTATCATCTAGTCGGAACTCATGATAGAGGGACTGAATCATACATTAACTACACCTAGAGATTCATTTCAGTTCTACTTGGTTGCCACTACATACTGCTTGATGTCACTGGTGGATTGAACTCATTAGGGTTGCTCTGGATTGATAATTCTTGATGAGTTAGAGTAAAATTATTTCGATCCATTGAAAAGAGTTTCAATGATACTTTGATAGAGATCATTGTATATCTCACTACTAGATAGAGTTGAACTTATGGGGTCACACAACAAAGAGATTGGCCTGAAATTAGCAATTGAGCTTATGAAGTGTCAATTGGGTTTAGAGAAATCTGATTGGATTCAAGGTAACCTTGCTAGTACATAGTTGGACCCAATTCCTCTTTTCATTTGAATTTCTTATTTGATAAGATAATTCAAACTTAATTACTTGCTAATAACCTAAATGAATTAGATTTATTGGACTCAACTTATTGGGTGTCTAAGATTTTGGATCATATGAATTAAGAGTGCAAGTCCCTTATTAATTTTCTTGATAGTAATTATAGGGTGCCACTTTGATTTGATTAAGTTGGGCTTGTCCTATGATTAGAGAGCCTTTTGATTTTATATGGGGCATCTCTTGGGTGCAAAAGAGGGTGTATTTAATTGGGTGCAAGAGCTCCAAGAGTTGGCACCTAAAAGGATTTCTAATGTAAGTTGAATAACTTAAGTTATTAGGAAACCTAATGCAAATAGGACTTGTATTATGAGATCGAATAGGATTCAATTCTCATGCCTATTTAAAGGGATCTCTCCTAAGATCTTTAAAGAATCAAAACCAACAGCCCTCCATGCCTCTTAGACCCCCCATGCCCTCTCTTCCTCTCCCTTCTCTTCTCCCTTGAGCGTCCCACACGCCCCATCTTTGGGCATCCCATCTTTCATGCCCAAAAGAGGCCTTGACGTCCCCTCTTATGTGCTGGTTCCTGGTGCTAGTAGCAGCATAATCTAAGAAGAGAAAAGCAAAAGAAGAAGAGAAGAAGAAGATCAAAGAAAAAGATCAAGTGTTAATCATAATCCAGGCTTCATTCAGATTCAGCAGGTTGAATTTTCTTAGAGAAAAAAATTTAATTTGAAGAGGACTGTTCCAGACTGATCTTGAGTGGATACTCATAGAGATCGGACACTTATGCCACTAGAAGAAAATCTTTTCTCTTTTAGATCTAGATTTAAAGAAAAAGATTGCGAAACAGGTATGTGATTTGATCACAATCTCATATGTCAATTTCAGCACATGAACTAGATCCTTGTGGTTTTTTATTTTTATGTATGCATGATTCAGATTAAAAGTGTTTTAATCTTGTATTTTGATATAGTGTTTAGAAAATAAAGTTTGAAATACACATGCATGCTCCAAACCTCAAATTCCAACACTAGAATTATATATGGATCAGGTAGAAAAATTGATTAAATCTAATCAAATGTTAAATTAGATTAGTTCAGAATTTTTCTAGATCGACCTCAATAGTTAAAATTTGATCAAGTTCATATTTTTAATCCTAATAAATGGATCATGATCATGGCTCCATGGTTGAGCCTAAATCTTCTGGTGGATCAAATAGAAACTAATTAATCAGTTGGTGTCTAAGATAAATTTGGTAGATTTGATTATGTAGTTTTTAATTGGAAGCTACTTACTAGATGTGTCTACGGCAAGTTAATGGCACATCCCTCCCACTAATCTCACTTATCTGACCAACATGGTAGATTACATTTTGATTAGGTCACTAGTTGATTCGAGCTGACCTATACCATCAAAGTTAATCAGTATGACTGATTTAAGTATCTTTAGACCAGCTTGTGTTTAATCCTCTATATGACTTGCTGAAGTCAGTGGGAGGATTTACAACTTGCAGGTTAACTTCTTCTCTTATTCTCAGATTAATGAAATCAAATCTTCTAAATTATTAGGTCCATAAAATGATACAGTTATGGGGATAACTTGTTCATAGCCTTTTATTAAGGTACGTGATAATGAGTTCAATATTTCAAATAGGCATTGGAGGTGCCACACGCTTGGTGTCTATTAGACATTGGAATTATCATTCATCATATGACCATTTTATTGTACCTTCAGATCAATACTTAGGTTGGCTGAGCCACACTCGAGCCTAGCCATCTATTTGTTAGATGTACTTGGTGTTATCATATTAATAGTTGGATTTAATCAGAATTTTCAACGGAGGCACCACACATCTGCTGAAGGGATGCCTGGGGCAAAACCTAATTGCTAGAAGTTGTTTGGAGAAACAACTGATTAGAAACCTACCCATGAATGCACTAGGATTGGCCGAGCCACAGTCAGACCCGAATACAGTCTATATAGATTCTAGTACCTGCTAAAAAATTAATGTAATTCTTCGAGTTGGAGGTAGAGGCTATCAATTCGTAAAAAATAATGGGAGAACCTTTAGACTAAAGTCCATATCTTTGAGATTAAAAAGTAATTCATATACTAATAGGCTTTTATTTTTGTTCAGCTATGACCAACACACTATCCCTCAGTATGTTGTTAGACAGCGATAAGCTTATCGAATCTAACTTCGATAGCTGGTATCAAAAGTTGAAGATCGTCTTGGAGCATGAGAGAATTATGTACATTTTTATGGATGAAGCTGTTGGAATTTCAATGTTGGGACATGCATATATATTTTAAAATTTTTTTCTAAATATGATAGTGGAATAGAAGTTTAAAACTTCTTTTAATCTATATCATGCATGCATAAAATATAAACCACAAAGATCTACTTCATATGCTGAAATTGAATATATACTAAAATTTAATATATGATCAAATCACATACATGTTTCGTAATTTATTTCTTCAAATTTAGATTTAGAAGAGAAGAGGCTCTCTCTTAGCCGTGCAAGTATCCGACTTCTATGGATATCCACTCAGGATCAGCCTGGAAAGCCCTCTTAAAATTGATTTTTCTTCTAAAAAAAAATCAGCCTACGAATCTGAACGAAGTCTAGATCGTGATCAACTCTTTGATCCTTTCCTTGATCTTTCTTTTTCTCTTACTTTTTTTTTTCTAGATTATGAAGTAACCAGAGAGAAGAAATCAGCAATCAAGTGGAACACCCAACCCCTTTTGGGCGTGAAGATGCAGGACGTCCAAGGTGTGGGCATTGGACCTCCAAGGAAAAAGAGAGGAGAGAAGAAAAGAGGGGCGTGGGGCTCTCCAAAAGGGGCGTGGGGCTACTGGTTGAACTGCCTAGGACCTTAGGAGAGGCTCCTTTAAATAAGCATAAGGTTTGAATCCTATTCAAAATCAAACAAGCACTTAATATAAGTCCTACTTGCATTATGTTTTCTTATTCTTTTAGTTATTTGACTTCCTTTAGAAAACCAATTAGGCACCAACTATTGGAGCCCTTGCACCCATAAAATCATATCCCACTTTGCACCCATGAGACACCCCATAAAGGATCCACACGCCCTCTAATAGATGGGCATGCCCAACTTGATCAAATCAAGTGGTGCTCAATCAAAACTATCAAAAAAATTAATTAAGGACTTGCATCCTTAATTCATTTGATCCAAAACCTTAGGCATCCAACAATTGAAGCCCAATGAATCTAATTCATTTAGATTATTAGTAAGTAATTAAGTTTGAATTAATCTTATCAAATAAAAAATTTAAATATCAAGAGAAAATTGAGTCCAACCATGTGCTAGCAAGGTTATCCTGAATCCAATAGGATTTTTCTAAACTCAATTGAGACTTTATAAGCCCAATTACTTATTTCAGATCTAATCCCTTTGTTATGTGATCCCATAGATTTAATTCTATCTGGTAGTGAGATATACAATGATCTCTATCATTATATCATTGAAACTCTTTTCAATGGATCGAAATAATTTCACTCTAACTCATCAAAGATTGTCGATCCTAAAAAATCTTAGTGAGCTCTCACAATTCACCAGTGATACCTAGCAGTATGTAGTAGTAACCCAGTAGAATATAAAATAAACCTCAAGGTATAGTTAATGTGTTATTTAGTCTCTCTATCGTGAGTCTCGACTAGATGGCAAGTCATCGATAAATCGTCAAAGCTCATCATCAGTCATATAATAGATTCGATCAGCTCAAGTCCAATTATAATCCTTATGAAAATTTTTTTCCAACAATCACACTACTGTGGCCATAGATTCTCAAACTTAGCCTCTCAAATCTCATAGGACTACTCTTTTCTATCAAGATTGATAGATTTCATCTTGATGCACATCCTACTCGTATAGTGGACCAACTGTCGCCAAGATCCACTACAAGAGCTCATTGAGATTATGTTTATGTGTCAGTCAAACTTCAGCAGTCTCACTGCGAGCTGTCGTACCATCGTAGATCAAAAGATTATTCACACAACTATCGTATTGAGACAATTACTGATGATCGAGTAGAAATCCAAGGGATCTATCGTATGGTCATGCTCAGTATTAGTTATTCTCTAACAACTATCCGTACTCATCGCTCGGTGTCTCTACACTATAGATCAGAGACTCATCTATCTCGAAGGAAGCAATCTATACATCGATCTATCTAGATCGATCACCATCCTCATAATGATGTTATGATCGAGAATATTTAAGAATTAAATATATGTCTCTAATTCTCAACACTTTGAGAATATGTATCAAAATATTAATTTCATAGACGTTTCATGGACACATCATGCTTGAATAAAAAATAAACTTGTTCTTTTATTGATCAAATCAGTGTATTAAGTATAAAATTATGTCCTAACTTTATTACAATGTGTCAGCCATATTGACTTCTAAGACATATATCTAACAATCTTTCACTTGGACTAAGGTCAATTGGACACTAATCTAAGTCTCATCTTCTCAAGATGGAGTTTTATTTTTGGCGGGCTCAATTGCTTTGTTAGTGAATCTACCATGTTGTCTGTAGAGTCTACTCTTCGCATCTCGATATGTTTCTTTTCAAAGTAATCGTGTACGATATGAAACCATCGCTCGATGTGCTTTAATTTTTGATGAGATTTTAGCTCCTTAACAAGTGCTATGGTTCCATTATTATCGCAGTAAAATGGTATGGCATCTGATGTCATAACCTTAAGTTCCACGATAATTTTTTTGAACCAAAAATCTTTCTTTGCAGTATCTGAAGCAGTGACATATTCAGCCTCTGTGGTCGAATCTACTATGATGGGTTGTTTGGAACTATTTCAGCTGATTGCGCCACCATTGCAAATGAACACATATCTCGACGTATACTTTCTATCATCAGGATCAGACATGGAGTCTGAATTTGTATATCCCTCGACTCACAACTTAGAACCTCCTCCAAAAGCCAAGAATAAATTCTTAGTTCTTCTCAAGTATTTAAGAATGTTCTCCATAGCTATCCAGTACTCCTCATCTGGATTTGACTGATATCTGCTTGTGACACTCACACGTAAGGCAATATTAGGTCAAGTATAAAGCATGACATACATGAGGCTTCCTATGGCTAAGGCATAAGGAATCTTACTCATGCACTGAACTTTCTCAGATGTGATCGGATACATCGTCTTGGAAAGATTAATACCATACCTAAGAGATAAAAGTCATCTTTTAGAGTTTTTCATGCTAAACCTCTTCAGTACTTTTTCTATGTACAGCTTTTGTGACACAGGTCTAGCATCCTTTTAGATCTATCTCTATAGATCTTTATTCCAAGAATATAGGATGCTTTTCCTAGGTCTTTAATGGAGAATTTCTTAGACAATCATCTTTTGACCATGATCAATATGGAAATATTATTCTCAATGAGGAGAATATCATCCACGGACAATATGAGGAATGTTATTGTGCTCCCACTGATCTTTTTATATACACAAGATTCTTCTTCATTCTTGATGAAATCAAATGATTTGATTGTATCATCAAAATGATGATTCTAACTCTGAGAAGCTTGCTTTAATCCGTATATGATCTTTTATAGCTTGCAGATTCTATGATCACCATCACCAGATGTGAAATCCAAAAGCTGCTCCATATAGATATTTTCCTCAAGATATCCATTCAGGAAGATAGTTTTCACATCCATCTGTCAGATTTCATAATGATAATAAGTTACAATAGCAAGTAGAGTGCGGATGGATTTTAGCATGGCTATGAGTGAGAAGGTTTCTTGATAGTCAATACCCTCGCACTGACTATAACCTTTTACCACAAGCCTAGCTTTATAGGTCTCTACCTTACCATCGGTACCTATTTTTCTTTTGCAGATCCATTTACACCCAATAGGTACTATACCCTCAGATGGATCCACTAAGGTTCTTACTTGGTTTGAGTGTATCGAGTTAATTTCTGACTTCATTGTATCAATCATTTTTTGAAATCGATGTCAGACATCACCTCATCAAAGGTACTAGGATCATCACCATGACCCTTATCTCCCATAAAGAATATTTTTTTTACTTTCTCCGTAAGCATATCCATGTACCTTTCAGGAGGTCAGAAGATCCTACTAGATTTACAAGGTGGTAGAGGAATGTTAACTATTGGCTTATGAATAATGAGTTCCTGAGGATCTATAGCTCTTTGCTCTTCGGAGACCTTCTCTTCGAGTTTAACTAACCTCTCACTGCTACTATCTTGGATAAACTATTTTTCTAAAAATATGGCATTCTGACTCACAATCACATTGTGATCTTGTGAAAAGTAGTAGTATCCTATTGATTTTTTTGGATACCCAATGAAATGAGCTATTATAGATCTATTCCCTAACTTATCAACCATCTATCTCTTGACATTAATCGAACATCCCCAAATCGAACATACCATATCTCATAAGGTGTAGTAAGAACAGATTTTGATGAAATCCTATTTAATAAGTGAATGGCAGTTAATAAGGTATATCTCCGAAGATATAAGGGTAGATCAGTAAAGCTCATCATGGATCTGACCATATCTAATAGGATTTTGTTCCTTCTTTTAGATACTCTATTGAGCTGAGATATTTCTGAAAGAGTCCATTGAGAGATTGTGCCATTGTCCTTAAGATATCTCAAAAATTTTTGACTAAGATATTCATCTTCTCGATCAAATCAAAGAACTTTAATGGGTTTATCAGTTTTTTTTCTACTTCACTTCTAAATATTTTAAACTTTTCAAAGGCTTCAGACTTGTGTTTTATTAGATACATATTTTCATACTTAGACAGATCATCGATAAAGATAATGAAGTAGCTATAATCATCTCTGTCTGCACATCAAATGGCCCACACACATCAGTGTGTATCAAGAAAAGTAACTCAGTAGCCCTTTCCCCATGTCCTATAAAGAGTAATTGGTCATTTTTTTCGAAGATAAGTTCACAAGCTGGGTATGACTTTGGATGAAGAGAGCCAATGGTCCCATCTTTTTTCAGTTTGTTTATCCTATCCTCTTCAATATGGCTTATTCTATGATGCCACAAGTACTTCTGGTTAATTTCATCTCTAGATCTCTTTTGACCTACGGTGCTCATTATTTGCTCGTTCAAATTTACATTCACATAAACATGCAAGTGATCTAGACTGTCAATTAAAAGATCTCGTACAACCAATTTATTTCATAAATAAATGGATCAAAAATCTTTATTAAAATTAAATTCAAAATCTTTTTGTGCTAGCACAGAGATAAAAATCAAATTCCTACTAGCTATAAGAATAAAATAACAGTCCTTTAAATCTAATCTAAAATATGACGATAATTGAAGAGGATAAGTGCCAATGGCTTCAACATCAACTTTTGCTCCATTATCGATCCGAAAGATCATGTCACCTTCCCTCAACCTCCTACTTTCTATTAGACCCTGTATTGAGGTACATATATGAGCACTCGAATTAGAGTTCAATATCCAACTAGAAGTAGAAGAAATTATAAGGTTAGATTCAATTACAAGCATACCTTCTGAAGGTTTATCATCTTTTTTAGTCTTTAGGCTCTTCAGGTAGAGTGGACAGTTCCTTCTCCAGTGTCCTTCAGCATCATAGTGGAAATACTTTTCGTTTGCTTCAGCCTTCTTTAGAACATCCTTCTTTGGCTTGCTCTCTTTCTTCTGCTTCTTAGCGGATTTAGTCTTCTTCTTTCAACTAGATTTTCTCTTGAAAAAAGTCCATTCCATAGCGAGAATAGTGCCCCTTGAACTCTTTAAGGTTCCTTCCATAGTGACCAACATGTTGATCAGTTTGGATAAAGTGCAATCGAGTTTGTTTATATAAAAATTTATAATAAATTGACTATATAAACTTGTAAGGGATTGAAGGATCAAATTCATCTACAATTTCTTTTGTATATAAAGTCTGAGCTTTTCTAGCTCCTCAATATCCTTAATCACTGTCATACAGTGCTCATAGATTGACTATCCTTCACGCATTTTCAAATTAGAGTCTCTTGGATACTTCGAAGTGCACTGTATGACTCTGCTCACCATACAACTCTTGTATGTGAGTGATCATAGCTCTGGCAGTGGGTATATACTCATGTTGACTTTGCAACTCATTTGACATAGAAACCAGCACATAGTACTTAATCCGACTGTCCTCATTCATCCACTTTTTATAAGCAGCTCTTTGCTCAGCAGTAGGATGGTTTGGTAACACTATTATTGCTCCTAGATTGATTTTGATGATTACAAAGTAGATTGAAGGGATACAATATTTTAAAATGAAAAAGTCCTTATGCTCTTCAAGGGCAAAATCATAATTTCACTAAAATCCTGATTTGATAGTATCATTTGGTAGAACAAATGATTTGAAATCTATTGGTGAAAATTTCATTGTGTTTGGACTTATATTTTTGAAGTTATGAAGGTTTGAAGTGCATGAGTCGACTCATGAGTCAACTCATGGCACTGTGAGCCGATTGGCACGCAAAAATTTTCCTTGGCACGCTAGTTTTCTGGCTTGGCACGACCTGTGAGTCGACTCATGAGTCGACCCACAAGGCATGAGTCGACTCATGAGTCGACCCCTGCTAATTTGAGCCAAGAAATTCCAGAAAAGCATTCTCTGGTTTTTGCAACAGAGGTCGACTCATGAGTCGACCCCTGAAGAATGAGTCGACTCATGAGTCGACCCCTGCGACGGGAAATGTCAGCAACGGCTATTTTTTTGCCCATTTTAATTGCCATTTAT
The DNA here is from genome assembly GCF_000442705.2 of Elaeis guineensis. Taxonomy (NCBI): domain Eukaryota; kingdom Viridiplantae; phylum Streptophyta; class Magnoliopsida; order Arecales; family Arecaceae; genus Elaeis; species Elaeis guineensis. The sequence continues at coordinate 37,843,505 of NC_026005.2, read as the reverse complement.
GCTTCCTAAAAATCCTCTAACGGCTCTTTATCTGCCTAAATTGTTTTCTCTTGCTTCTAATGCTACAAAATGCTTAATTTGATGAAAGAAATTGCAGATTAAATAGCGGATCAAACGTGAAATCAAATGTGAAGAGAAAAAGAAGAAAAAGAGAAGAACAGAAGAGAGGATCCGAAATTTGCAAGAAAAAGCCTGAGATCAACGAAATATCCATAGAGAAAAAGAGAGAGGATCCACAATATACCAGAGAGATTGTGAAAGAGAAAAGGAAGATCTTTCAAGGAGAGAATTCTTCACGCCTATCGTTTCAACCTTGATCTAGAGATCGTTCAAAGCTTTCAAGAGATCTTCAATCAACAATCAAACTCTTCTCAAGCGTTCAACCGTTCATTCATCTTGAGAAAATCTGAAAAAGGGGTTCTTCATTTGAGTAAAGCTTTTATTGTTATATTTGCTCATTTAAGGAGCTGTTATTGTATTAATCTGTGCTCTAAATATTCTCACTCTTTGTGAGTTTTTGCTCTTGTTTTTGGAGGATTTCCAAAACAAGGAAAGATTGATCCGAACCTGAAATCGAAGTATTTTGGGTTTGCTTGTACCTGGGAAACAAGTGTTCTAGCTTGGGATAGCTAGTGTCGGAGTTTCCGACGTCTTGTATTCTAGCTTGGGATAGCTAGTATCGGAGTTTCCGACGTTTTGTATTCGGGTTGAATACAAAGGATAGTGGATTGAAATTCCCAAGTGGGATCTTGGGGAGTGGATGTAGGTGCAAGGTTAGCACCGAACCACTATAAATCCTTGTGTTTGTGGTGTGCTTTATCGCTTTATCTTATTTCTTTATTATATCCTTGCAATACTGCTTTAGATAATTAATATTGATTTAGAGCCATTGTTTTGTTCTTCATAAGTTATCTGTTGGGCTTAAAATTTTTTAGAAACCCAATTCACCCCCCCTCTTGGGTTGCATAGCTGGGCAACAAGTGGTATCAGAGCCAGGTTCTAGCCCTTCTTTGATCTAACAATCAAAGAGCCAAAGATCTATGGCAACCCATGTTGGAACTTCTCTAGCCGAGGGGCAATCAACAAACCGACCTCCACTTTTCAATGGGTCTAATTACACCTATTGAAAAGCTCGGATAAAGATTTTCATACAAGCACTCGACTATGATATGTGGAGTATCATAGTGAATGGTTCTCACACACCCACCAAGATTATAGATGGTGAGGAGTCAACCAAACCCGAGAAAGAATGGGATGAGGTTGACAAGAAATTGGCACAATTAAATGCCAAAGCTATGAATGTTCTTTATTGTGCACTAGATGCTAGTGAATTTAATCGCATTTCTACTTGTGCATCTGCTAAAGAAATATGGAATAGGTTAGAAGTCACCCATGAGGGAACAAATCAAGTAAAAGAGTCTAAAATAAACATGCTTATACATAAATATGAATTGTTCAAAATAGAGCATGATGAGTCCATAACTGCTATGTTTACTCATTTTACTGATATAATCAATGGTTTAAAGAGTCTTGGCAAATCTTATACTAACAGTGAACTTGTAAGGAAGATTCTCAGGTCACTGCCAAGAACTTGGGAAGCCAAGGTGACTGCCATCCAAGAAGCAAAGGACTTGAACACTCTACCTCTAGAAGAGCTTCTTGGATCCTTGATGACTCATGAACTTAGCATGATGCAACATCAAGAGGATGAAATCAAAAAGAAAAGAACCATTACCCTCAAATCCACAACTTCACCTGATTATGAAACAGATGACTCTGAAGATGAAGATCAGGATGAGAAGATGGCTCTCATCACTCGGAAATTCAAGAAGTTTCTAAGAAAAAGGAAACAGGGGATGAGAAAGAAATTCACAAAAGGGGATCAAAGCATAGAAAAGGAGAAAGATCAAACCCCTATATGCTACGAGTGCAAGAAGCCAGGACATTTCAGATCCGAATGTCCTCAATTGAAGAAAGGTCCAAAGAAATTCAAAAAGAAGGCAATGATGGCGACCTGGAGTGCGAGTGATGACTCAAGCTCCGATGAGGAAACCTTAACCGAACAAGCCAATCTGTGCCTGATGGCACATGAAAATGAGGTAACTTCTGAATCCACTAGTGAATTTACTTTTGAAGAATTGCATGAAGCATTCTATGATTCAATTGATGAATTAAAGAAACTAGGGAAGAAAAACAAAGAGCTGAAATTGGAAAATCAGTCCTTAGTGAAACAAGCTGAAATTCTTTCAATTGAAAAATTCATATTGATTCAAGAAAATCAAAACTTTAAGGATGAAATTAACAGGCTAAAATCTATAGTAGATAAGTTCACCTTAAGTTCAAACAAGCTAAATATGATCCTTGATAATCAGAAAGCTATATATGATAAGGCTGGACTTGGTTATAAACCCCTGAAGAAACAAAAATTTTTGAAGGATATTTATGCAAATTATTCAAGCAAAAAGCCTACAAATATTACTTATTTTAAATGTGGAAGAATAGGACATAAATCATACACATGTCTTATTAACAAATATGCAAACACAAAGAAAATATGGGTTCCAAAAGGAACCATTCTGACTAACCTGAAAGGACCCAAGAAAGCTTGGGTACCTAAGACAGAAACTTGATCTGTGCTTGCAGGTGTGTCTAGCATCCCAAGAAGGAAACAGGAAATGGTATCTTGACAGCGGATGCTCGAGACACATGACTGGTGATGAATCACAATTCATCACGCTTGATGCTAAGGATGGAGGGATGGTCACCTTTGGAGATAATGGCAAAGGAAAGATCATCGGGATAGGTAACATTGGTATCACTCCCTCCAAATACATTGAGAATGTTTTACTTGTTAAAGGTTTAAAGCATAACTTACTTAGCATTAGTCAATTCTGTGATAAAGGATATAAAGTAAGTTTTGAATCATCTGTATGCATTGTGACGAGTCCTATTAACGATGGCATTAAATTTATAGGACATAGGCATGGCAATGTTTATATGGTAGACTTGAATGATTTAACTAAATTAGACATGCAATGCCTAGTTTCCTTAAATGCTAAAATAAATGAGACTTGTTGGCTGTGGCATCGTAGACTTGCACATATTAGCATGCATTCTCTTTCAAAATTAATCAAAAAGGATTTAGTTCTTGGTTTGCCAAAATTGAATTTTGAAAAGGATAGAATTTGTGATGCATGCCAATTAGGTAAACAAACTAGAGTATCATTTAAATCCAAAAATACTGTTTCAACCTCTACACCTTTAGAGCTCTTACATATGGATTTATTTGGACCAACTAAAATCACTAGTCTAGGAGGAAAATGATATGGATTTGTAATAATTGATGATTACTCTCGTTTTACTTGGGTTTTCTTTTTAGCTCACAAAAATGAAACTTTTCAAATTTTCACTAAATTTCATCGAAAAGTCACTAATGAAAAAGGGTTTTCAATTCAAAATATTAGAAGTGACCATGGAACAGAATTTGAAAATCATGAATTTGAAAATTTTTGTGATGAAAATGGAATTGGCCATAACTTCTCTGCTCCTAGGATACCCCAACAAAATGGGGTAGTTGAAAGGAAAAACAGAACCTTAGAAGAAATGGCCCGTACCATGCTCTGTGAAAGCAACCTTCCAAAATATTTTTGGGCGGAAGCTATTAACACAGCATGTTACATTTTAAATCATGCTTTAATAAGACAATTTTTAAAGAAAACCCCCTATGAACTTTGGAAAGGAAGAAAACCAAATATTGCCTATTTTCATATTTTTGGTTGCCGATGTTTTGTATTAAATAATGGCAAAGAAAAACTTGATAAATTTGATGCAAAATCAGATGAAGCAATCCTTCTAGGTTACTCTTCCACTAGTAAAGTATTTAGAGTGTTCAACAAAAGAACCTTAGTAGTTGAGGAGTCCATACATGTTGTCTTTGATGAATCTAACGATCTTCCTTCAAGAAAGAATGAGGGTGTTGATGATGCAGATCCACTAATAGAAGGTATGAAGGAGATCACTCTAAAAGATTCAGCAACTCCAGAAGACAAGGATCAAGAAGATGAACAAAATGAGAAAGGTGAAGAAATTCAAGAACAATCTCAAGGTACAAATGACTTACCCAAGGAATGGAGGTATGTTCACAACCACCCTAAAAAATTAATTATCGGTGATCCTATGCATGGGGTAAAAACACGTTCTTCACTTAGAGATGTACTTAATCATTGTGCTTTTGTATCTCAACTTGAACCTAAAACTTTTGAAGAAACTGAAAATGATCATAACTGGATTAATGCTATGCAAGAAGAACTCAGTCAATTTGAAAGAAATAATGTTTGGACCTTAGTGAAAAGACCTAAAGATTATTCAATAATTGGCACAAAATGGGTCTTTAGAAACAAGTTAGATGAGCATGGAAATGTAATTAGAAATAAAGCAAGACTGGTTGCTAAGGGATATAATCAAGAAGAAGGAATTGATTTTGATGAAACCTTTGCACCTGTTGCTAGATTAGAAGCCATCAGACTTCTACTTGCTTATGCTTGCTTTATGAAATTCAAACTATTTCAAATGGATGTTAAAAGTGCATTTTTAAATGGATATATTTCTGAAGAAGTATATGTAGAACAACCCCCTGGATTTGAAAATCATGCTTTTCCCAATCATGTCTTTAGATTAAATAAAGCTTTATATGGTCTAAAACAAGCACCTAGAGCATGGTATGAAAGGCTAAGCAAATTTCTACTAAATAATGGTTTCTCAAGAGGCAATGTAGACACAACCCTATTTATTAGAAGAAACCAAAATGATATGCTAATTATACAAATTTATGTTGATGACATAATTTTTGGGTCTACTAATGAATCCCTTTGTCAAGACTTTGCTAAGCTTATGCAGGGAGAGTTCGAGATGAGCATGATGGGAGAACTCACGTTCTTTCTCGGACTCCAAATCAAACAATCAAAAGAGGGAATCTCCATCACCCAAAGCAAGTACACCAAGGAACTACTCAAAAGATTTGGAATGGAGAACTGCAAACCTATTGGCACACCAATGAGTCCCTCAAGTAAGCTTGACAAGGATGATGAAGGTAAAAGCGTAGACTTAAAATACTACAGAGGTATGATTGGCTCATTATTATATCTAACTGCAAGTAGGCCTGATATCATGTTTAGTGTTTGCTTATGTGCAAGATATCAATCTAATCCTAAGGAATCTCATTTGAATGCTGTTAAAAGAATCCTTAGATACTTAAATGGTACACAAACTATAGGGTTATGGTACTCTAAGGACTCACAAATTAATTTGTTAGGATTTTCTGATGCTGATTTTGCTGGATGTAAATTAGATAGAAAAAGCACAAGTGGAACTTGCCAATTTCTTGGAGTTAACCTAATCTCATGGTTTAGCAAGAAACAAAATTCGGTGGCACTGTCTACGGCTGAGGCCGAATACATTGCAGCCGGAAGTTGTTGTGCTCAAATCTTGTGGATTAAGCAACAACTCGAAGATTTTGGAATCAAACTTAATGAAACACCAATAAAATGTGATAATACAAGTGCCATAAATCTATCTAAAAATTCAATACAACACTCAAGATCTAAACATATTGAAATAAGACATCATTTCATAAGAGAACATGTTCAAAATAAAAATATAATTCTTGAATATGTTAGCACTAAAAATCAATTAGCCGATATCTTTACAAAGGCCCTTAGTGAGGATAGATTCTGTGAAATTAGGAGAAATCTAGGAATTCTAGATCCATTTGCCTAAACTTCTCTTAATTAATATCAAATATTCTTAGAGCTCAATTTCCAACAACTATCCTGGTCCCAAAAGCTCAGTTTTATCTCTCTAAAAACTTATCATTGAGCAAAATTCCTTCTCCCAAAATTTTGAATTTTTGTGGAATTTATTTGTATTTTTCCTGATTTTCTGAACTTCATGAGTCGACCCCCATGAGTCGACTCAATGGCAAACTTGTAAATCCCACCAACTTCCATCGGGTTCATTGTTTTTAAAACGGGAAACCCTGTTTATGAGACGACTCATCTTCTCGTCGTCTTCCTTCCGAAAGCCGTCCTCTCCAACTCTTTTTGCTCCAAATCCAAGGATCAATTTCGAGGCAATTCTCCCTCCTTCTCTCCACCAAAAATTGCCTCCTTGAAAAGGACTTTTCTGTGCTTTCTCGCAGTGATAGGCGCGGGTGGAACGTGCCCTAGAACTTCACCGTTCAGTCAAAATCCACTTCTTTTCTCCACCAAAATTCTTCTTTACTCTTTTGTGATCCCTCCTCCACTGAATTCAAGTCTTCTTGTCTGCCACTTTATTGGATATGGCTCCAAAGATGAAACTTCCCCAAAGAAGGAAATCAATCCATGAGCCTGAGGAAATTGTCCGAAAGAAAAGGCATGCTCAGTCTTCCACTGTTCCCAATCCAGTTTCAGTACTTGCTCAAGGTCCCTCTCAATCCTCCATAAGCTCCAGTGTAAATCTTCTTTCTGATAGAAAAGTAGAAATCGGAAAAATATAGATTTTCGGTTCTTTGAGAAAGAAGGCTTTACTTTTGCTACCAAGATCAAAAATCAAAGATGGGAACTTTATTGCTCTCTTAAGGAAGTCACCTATGTTGATCTAGTCAGAGATTCTACCAAAACCTAAATTATGGAAACGGGTCAGTGACTTCAGCTGTAAAGGGATTGACATATGCTTGGATTCTAGAATATTGGGAGAAATACTTCAGTTGCCTAGTGAAGGATACTCATATATGGAACTCCCAATTAAAGAAGAAGGGATCAGAATTATCTTAGGAGAAGATTTTCAGGAAGGTTAAACAGATTGGAAGCAAAGCTACTGTCCATTGAGATGAGGGTCCTACATCAGATTGTGACAAAACTATTCTTTCCTAGGAGTGGTAGACATGACTTACTATCTGGCAGAGATGTATGTGTCATGTTTCATATCATCACTCAGACCCCCCTAAACCTCCCTGCACTTATGATAGAGGCCATGAGAAAAACTTTAAACAGATCCAAGGCACACTTGCCTTATGGTATGGCCCTTACTAGAGTATTTAGGAGGTTTGGAGTTAGCTGTGAGGGGGAGACACCCACCAAGCTCTCACATGTGGACACTTTCAACCAACATAGCCTGCACCGAATGAGAATTACAAAGACTGTTGGTGGTTGGATCAAGGGCTCTGAAGAAAGAGCTGAAGAGAGAGCTGAGGAAAGAGCTGAAGACAGAACTGAAGCAGAGTAGAAGAAGAAGGTCCATCTTCTCCTGTACATGATTTCAGGGCAGCTTCACCAGATACCCAGTTCATTCCTGATACTGAGGCTGGTCCTTCTGAGTTTACTAGGATGCCCACACCAGTGTATCAGCCAGAGAGCAGAGCACCTCCATCAGAGTTCAGACTGGCTGATGATCAGATCGAGCATATATCTCAGCGTGTGCTTCTTTGTTGTCTAGCCAGTGGAGTAGTACTTCTTTTGCACCTGGAGCTACTTCTTCTGATCAGACCATTACTCCCCACATCTCCACTGTATTTCAGATGATTTAAGATCAGTCCGTCAGGATACAGCAGCTTGAGGATACAGTCTGGAGACTTACTGGCAGAGTTCTTGACTTACAGGGGCAAGTTCTTGCATTGGCCCATCCCCAGCCACAGGAGTCTACTATTGAGGTCACAGACCTCACTGCAGAGGCTGGAAGGCTCAGAGGAGCATTAGAAGGTGGATATGAGCTACTGAGGAAAGAGATCAGAGGATCGAGTGAGCATGCTACCACCCAGTTCACTGCTCTACTTCAATCTGTTTCCAGAGCACTGAACGTACTTGATTCTATCAGACTCATGGTATCAGCCCTAGTATCTCAGTGTTCTCAGCCACCCAGTTCATCTCGTTTCCTGCTCATGCCAGCACCTCCACTCGTGGCAGAGGCAGACGGGGTAGAGGACGCACTTCTGATCCATCATCTCCTCACTCTATATCTGATGACTCCGATCATTGACTTATCTGATCTTTACTAGATCCTAGGTGTTAGTGTCTTGTTCTAGGATCTATACCTTGGGCCATGTATTGACATTTAGCTGGTTGAATCTTATGTATTGAAACATTATAATATTAATGGAATCATCTTTACCTATATTTCTACCTCTTTGTAATGATTATATTATGTTATATTTCAATCTCTGATACATCTATT